>NW_024097482.1:0-72287 GCF_016545835.1 Crotalus tigris | reverse complement strand
ACAGTTGTATATCTCTGCTAGATTCCTTCACTGCCAACTTCCCCTGGTTTGCCTCTACATTCTGAATTACTTCTGGTAAGGCTTTGATTTCTTTGCCCTGGGTAAACCTTTGCAGTTCGTCCAAGTCTGTTTCTGTGAATATTTTATTTCGTGTTATAAATCGGCGTTGATCTGCTAGTCTCTGTTCTGTTATTTCTGATTCTGGATGTTGTTCTTTTCAGAACTGGTGCATTCATTTTAGATATCCTCTTCTTGTTGGACTTGATCTGTAGTAACAGATCATTATTTCTTTGTTTTCCATCACTGTGTATCTGCGACGAGTAAACACCTTTTCTTCCAGTAGTTCTGCAGCTGCTGGCCCTGGTTGCTCAGCCAACAGTCCTAGTCCTGTAACCCATTTTTCACCAGATATCCAGGAACTCCAATATCTAGTGCGGACCTTGTTAACCCGGGCGACGTCCGAGCCGGTATGGCATTCTGCAATTTACGTCTCACCATATTTTTTATGGGAGAGACACTATTTGTCTGACTCCTCTGATGAGACCTGTCCAGTATGGTTGAACCTCTGGCATAGCTCTCATCTTCCTCAGAGTACACAAGCCCCAAAACCACGTCAAGGTAGTGCTCACTGGGGGTTATTATTATTATTTATTATGGATCATCGCACAGTCAGCCAGATGTTCAGACTGGATTTGGCATTTTGTCTACCTATCGAGGTCCTTACCCAGGACCTGGGATAGGCAGATGTGGATGTTTGATGGTATTACAGATATCGTCGCAGGATGGAAGCAGTTCCTAGTAAGGCCGCCTTTTGCAATTGACTAATAGCGAATTTGTCAATGCCAATGGTGTTCAAGTGGTGCTCCAGTTGTTTTGGGATTGCACCCAAGGCGCCTATGACTATTGGTACTACCCTTGCTTGCTTTTGCCACAGTCTTTCTATTTCTATTTGTAGGTCTTTGTATTTTGTTATCTTCTCCAGTTCTTTCTCTTCTATTCTGCTGTCTCCAGGCACTGCCACGTCCACTATCCAGACTTTTTTGTCTTTCTTATCGACAATTGTTAAGTCTGGGGTGTTATGTTGCAGGTGCTTGTCTGTTTGAATTCTGAAGTCCCAGAGCAGTTTAATTTTATCATTTTCTATGACTTTCTCTATTTTATGATCCCACCAGTTTTTGCTTACAGGCAAATGATATTTTTTGCAGATCTTCCAATGCACCATTGTTGCTACTTTGTCATGCCGCTGCTTGTAATCAGTTTGTGCAATCTTCTTGCAACAGCTTACCAAGTGGTCCACTGTTTCTTCAGCTTCTTTGCATAGGCGGCACTTACTGTCTGTTGCTGTCTTCTCAATTTTGACTTTGTATGCATTTGTTCTTAAGGCTTGGTCTTGTGCAGCCAGAATTAGTCCCTCGGTCTCTTTCTTCAGTTTTCCTGCTCTTAGCCATTGCCAGGTTTTATTATTATCTGCTTTCCCAGCTATTTTTTTCATGTATTGGCCATGTAGTGCTTTGTCTTCCCATGCCTCTATTCTGTTCTTCATTTGGTCTTTCTTGTAGGCCAGTTTGGTCTCTCCAGTAGTAGTAAACCTTCCTGATATACTAATTTCAGTGCATCTTCATCATTGTTCTTCAGATATTCTTCCAAGCCATTTTTTCTTCTTCAACCATCTGATGTACTTGTAGCATTCCACGCCCACCTATTTGCCTTGGTAGATAAAGTCTATCAATGTCACTGCGTGGATGAAGGGCATGATTCATTGTCATTATTTTTCTGGTCTGCCTATCCATTGCTTTTAGTTCTGCTTGAGTCCAGTCCACTATTCCAGCTGTGTACCTAATGACTGGGATTGCCCAGGTGTTGATTGCCTTTATGGTATTTCCTCCATTGAGTTTGGATTTTAAGATCTTCTTCACTCTCTTGATGTATTCACCTCTAATCTTTTTCTTGACTTCAGTGTGCTTGATGTTGTCAGCTTGAAGGATACCCAAGTATTTGTAGTACTCTTCCTCATCCAGACTCTTAATGTTATTTTCGTGGGGCATCTTGATTCCTTCAGTTTTCATTATTTTTCCTTGTTTGATAGTAAGTGTGGCACATTTGTCCAAGCCAAACTCCATTACAATATCTTGGCTATATATACGGACAGTGTTGAGCAGCGATTCTATTTCAGATGATGTTTTTCCATACAGCTTCAGATCATCCATGTAGAGGAGGTGGGATAGTCTAGCAGATGTTTTTGATGTTTGATAGCCATGTCCTGAGTTATTCAGTATTGTTGACAGAGGAAACAGTGCATAACAAAATAGTAATGGTGATAATGAATCTCCTTGAAATATTCCTCTCTTGATATTAACCTCTCCCAGCTCTCACCATTGATCTGCAACTGTGTCTTCCATTGTGCCATCGATCTTTGCACAAATTTTCTGATGTTTCTACTGACTCCTGTTATTTCTAGGCACTTTATTATCCAATCATGTGGCAGAGAGTCAAATGCCTTTTTGTAGTCAATCCATGCCACATTCAGGTTGGTCTTCCTTCTCTTGCAGTTTTCCAAGATCATTTTGT
The DNA here is from genome assembly GCF_016545835.1 of Crotalus tigris. Classification (NCBI taxonomy): domain Eukaryota; kingdom Metazoa; phylum Chordata; class Lepidosauria; order Squamata; family Viperidae; genus Crotalus; species Crotalus tigris. Next base: position 69,719 of record NW_024097482.1, on the reverse strand, counting down.
CTATTAGGAGTTGATCTTTTGTTCCTCTGCTATTGGGGCGGTTTCCTTTCTGCTCAGGTGGAAAGAGATTGTTTTCAACTAGATGCTGTTGTACTGCATCAGCTACCACACCAGTTAGTAATTTGAAAGTTGTTGGTAAGCAGGTAATTGGCCTGTAGTTGCCTGGTGTTGCCCCTTTTGCTGGATTTTTCATTATTAGGTAGGTTTTCCCAGTTGTTAGCCACTTTTCAATTTCTCCTCCTTGTAGTATATTGTTGAACTGCTTGGCAATGAGTGGGTGTATAACAGTTAGATGTTTCAACCAAAACCCATGCAGTTCATCTTCACCTGGTGCTGACCAATTTTTGATTTTCTTTGCTCTTTTTTCTACCATTTTTGTTGTTATTACTAGTTCTTTCATTTCAACTTCTGTTTTATTTGCATCCACCTCTTTTAACCAAGCCGCATCCTTGTTGTATTTCTTTGGGTTATCCCATATCTGCTTCCAGAACTGCACTGTTTCTTCCTTGTCAGGTACTGACTGATTCCTTGCAGTTTCTCCATTGATGGATTGGTAGAAACGTTTCTGATTGGATTGAAATTGGAGGTTCTGCCTATAGTTTGCAATTCGAGCTTCATATCTACTGATTTTCCTGGCTATAGCTGTTATTTGTTGCTTTATTATTTCCAGTGCTTCCTTGATCTTCCTTGTTTCTAAGTGGTATTTCTTGATTAGGTATTCTTTGGTCTTCTTGTTCTTCAGCTTCTTTTCTTTCATCTGTTCTAGCTTGCTTGCATGTGATCTTAACTTGCTGATCTTATTTTCTAGTCTAACCTTCCATTTTTCTGGTGCACTGTTTGTTTGTTTTTCTTCTTTGTTGATTTTGCATCCCAGGTATTCTGTTATAACTGCAGCTGTGCTGTACATTAGTTGGTTTGTTTCTTGCAGTGAATTGGTGCTTATACTTGATATTGCAGTATTTGCATCTTTTAATGCTTGTGCTAGCTGTTTCTTTGGAACAAGCTTCAATGCAGACAGCCTTATTCTGTTGTTTTTGTGCTGTTCTAGATGCTCAGTTATTCTTTGTTTCAATTCTTTTATTTCTTTAGTTAGAAGGTTTTGTTCTTCTGAGGAATAAGCGCTGGTTTCAAATGAGAACAGTTTATATCTCTACTGGATTCTTTCACTGCAACTCCCCTGGTTTTGCCTCTACATTCTGAATTACTTCTTGTAAGGCTTTGATTTCTTTGCCCTGGGTAAACCTTTGCAGTTCGTCCAATTCTGTTTCTGTAAATACTGTATTTCGTGTTATAAATCGGCGTTGATCTGCTAGTCTCTGTTCTGTTATTTCTGATTCTGGATGTTGTTCTTTCCAGAACTGGTGCATTCGTTTTAGATATCCTCTTCTTGTTGGACTTGATCTGTAGTAACAGATCATTATTTCTTTGTTTTCCATCACTGTGTATCTGCGACGGGTAAACACCTTTTCTTCCAGTAGTCTGCAGCTGCTGGCCCTGGTTACTCAGCCAACAGTCCTGAGTCTGTAACCCATTTTTCACCAGATATCCAGGAACTCCAATATCTAGTGCGGACCTTGTTAACCCGGGCGACGTCCGAGCCGGTATGGCATTCTGAAATTTACGTCTCACCATATTTTTTATGGGAGAGACACTCTTTGTCTGACTCCTCTGATGAGACCTGTCCAGTATGGTTGAACCTCTGGCATAGCTCTCATCTTACTCAGAGTACACAAGCCCCACAACCACGTCAAGGTAGTGCCTCACTGGGGGATTATTATTATTATTATTATTATTATTATTATTATTATTATTATTATTATTATTATTACAAATAATAAATAGAATTTTCTGACAATGAATTTTCCTCCATCTGCTCAGAGCCTGCCTCCTTCCCAGTGTGTGGAAAGCTGTAGTCCAGGATTTGGGAAGCCCATATGCTGCTATGGCTATCTTTCTTTTGCAGAAGGAAATATCTTCACTGTGGATGCAGGGTGTGTGGGTGACTCCAGAAAAAAGGGGACAGACTTTTGGAAATATAATATACCTTGACATTGACCATGAAAGGGTGTTTTGATAGGCTCCGCATGGCCTTTCCTTGATCCACTAATGTAGACAGGGGCATTTTTATAGTCCACAGGTCACATTTGATCCTTTGGTTGAGAGGTGGGTTGAGCTGAGAAAGATGGCCAAAGTCACCCAGCCAGTTTTCATGCATAAAGGGGGGCTTGAACTCATGGTTTCCCACTTCCTAGCATGGTGCTTTAACCACTTGGGAATCATCCCAGCTCCCCTTCCCTTGTTTCTGTTTTTTGGGATCAGGCTTAGACTTGGGCACCTTCAGTAAATTTCAAGAAACTCTCATAATTAAAGACAACAATCGGGATGTTAGAATAGAATAGAGCTGGAAGGGACCTTGGATGTCTTCTAGTCCAGCCCCCCGCTCAAGCAGGAGAACCTATACCATCTCAGACAAGTAAGTGTCCAGTCTCTTCTTAAAAACCTCCAGTGATGGAGTGCCCATGATTTCTGAAGGCAAACCACTCCACTGGTTAATTGTCTTCACTATTAGGAACTTTCTCCTTAATTCCAGGTTGCTTCTCTGTTTGATTAGTTTCCAACCATTGTTTCTTGTCCTGCCCTCTGATGCTTTGGAGGATAATTTGACCCTCTTTTCTTTGTGACAGCATCTCAAATACTGGAATACTGCTATCATGTCACCCCTATTTCTTCTTTTCTTTAGACTAGCCAAACTCAAGTCCTACAGCTGTTCTTCATATGTTTTAGTTTCCAGGCCTTGGATCATCTTAATTGCTCTTCTCTGAACTTTTTCCAAGGTCTCAACATCTTTTTTGTAGTGTAGTGACCAAAACTGTATGCAGTATTCCCTGCCTTTCTCATGATGTCCTCTGCATATAAGTTAAATAGGCAAGGTGGCAGAATACAGCCTTTCTGGACTCCTTTCCCAATTTTGAACCAATCAGTGGTTCCATGTCCAGTTCTCTTTGTTGTTTCTTGGCCCACATATAGGTTTCTCAAGAAACAAATACAATGGTCAGGTACTCCCTGGAAGTTCTTGATCCACATACTGCTGGAGTCTAGCTGGAGTCATACACAATACAACATACAAAACGTATCTGTAATGATATTTCTAGTATTTAAGGGTGTTGGCATGACCGTAGAAGAGACCTCTTCTCTGCTATTACATTTATGACTTGTTGACCTGAGCAGAGTGTTAAAGTGCTAACAAGAAGCCAACTTGGCGTTACACGAATCTAGAAATTTGGGAAGTTTCGAAAAATTTCCTTTCTTGTGCAATAGATTCTCTTTTCTAATTTAATTTTGAAGAAAATTGTGGAGGAATCTTCACTGCTTATCCTTCCTTTCCCCCTTTCAATCAAATGTCATTTCATATCTGCCAATCAGGGTTTCTTCATCAATCTATTGCTTTGTTTACATGTCTCTCCTCTGACTTTTCTCTTTGAAAGCAGGAACACCACACCACCATCTCCCACCCAATCCTGACCCCTTCTTACCAATGATCTGTGGGGTCTATTAGACAGTCTCAGCCCTCCCCTGATGGGATCCTCAGACACACAACCCACTATGGAGAAATGGCTGGTGAATTTGTTAGAATAGCTGAAACGGATAAATTAACTTCTTTGATTACAGAAAGGAAATTATCTACATTTATTCATGAGTGGAACCCTCTTAATGCCTTTCTTGCATAAAAATGGAAAAAAATGCTAATAAATATTTCTAGCTCAGGATTGAAATGATGAGTCCTGAGCACTCTGAGTTTGCTTGGGTTTTTGCAGATGTTTCATTACCCAAACAAGGTAACATCATCAGTGATAGTCACTGATGATAGTTACTAGCACTGATGATGTTACATAGTTTGGTAATGAAATGTCTGCAAGAAAACAAGCAAGCTCAAAGAACACCAAGGACCCCTCAAATAAAAAAAAAGTACTTCTGATCTATAGTTTTGATTGTTAGACAGGATAGATTACAGAAAAAAGAAAACATATTTTCTTCTAACAGTTTGGTAGATCTTAATTATAAAATATTTTATTAATGAACAAATGTCCCTAGGTTTTTTTTAAAAAAAGGTGTGTACCATTTATGTTGCAGTTTTATTTTCTCCAATTGTTGCCTGAAATGCAGACACCCTAAATTTGGCCTGGAGCTGATGAAAATTTCTCTGAATTTGAGAGATTAAAAACATTTTTTTCTTTTGCAAAATTAGCCTTTTCACCCCTACCCAACAATATAAATCACAGTGAAAAACATTTTTGGGAATGGTGGGTGGTCCAAGTCTTTTGATAGGGCACAGAAACAAATGATACAAAAATATGGTATATGTGATAAATCAGAAAGCAACTAAAGAAAGAATGAATGACATTTATTACCCGAGTCAACTGAACAATAGAAAACATTGATTAGAAATTAGATTCCACAAATGGTAAATTTATGGGTTACATCATGCCCTTTCCAGGCTTGATTTGTTTCTTACTTAAAACTTGCAAGTCTACTCAATTACTTTCAGAATATATTGTCTAAGGTTCAGTTGCTGAAAAGGCTAGATTTTTTCCCATAGAAAAAAACAGAAGAAAAGCATTCTTTCTAAAGTCTGAAAGGAGACCAACACTGGCAAACTAAAATGCTAATAACATCCTCACTTAAAGGCTAACAATGAAGCCTAAAATGCTAAATAATACTGCCAGACACAGAAACATGAAAACATGGAAATTAGGCTTAACCAGGAGATCACTTCAAAAAGCAGCCTGATAATGTTTTCTCCTGAAAAGTACCCAATTGGTGGGAATTATATTGGGTGAGAATTATATCCCCAGAACATCCATCAGAATCATTTTTTTACTTCAGCTTTGAACATCAGTTGCTCCTTTGTATTCAGGTCTGGCCTTAACAAAATGATGTAACACTTAGGGATGAAGATGCAGCCCAGAAGCCCAGCACTGGAGGCCAAGATAGAGAAGACTTGCACAGCAACCATGAATTTCCCTTTGGTGCTCAGATAGGTAGGCACAAAGGAGATCCAGACACTGCAAAAGACCAGCATACTGAAGGTGATCAGCTTGGCTTCATTGAAGGACCCAGGCAGATTCCTGGCCAGGAAAGCCACCAAGAAGCAAATGGCAGCCTGAAAGACCATGTAACTAAGGGCAACATAAAACATAGTGACAGAGCCTTCATTGCACTGCAGAACAATCTCCCTAGGCTGCGAATACATGTCAGAATCAGGGAATAAAGGAAAGACTCCTAACCAGGTGAAACAAATGACAACCTGGACACTGGAACAAGAAAGGATGAGGGAGTTGGCCAGATTCTTGCCCAGCCACCTTCTTACTCTGTTTCCTGGCTTTATGGCCAGGAAGGCCAGCACCACCATAATTGTTTTGGCCAAGACAGAAGACACAGCAATGGAGAAGATGATGCTGAAAATTGTTTGTCGGAGAAGACAGGTGGTTCTCCTTGGCTGACCAATGAAGAGAAAGGAAGTCAAGAAGGAAAGCAGAAGGGAGATCAGGAGGATATAGGAGAGGTCCCGGTTGTTGGCTTTGACAATTGGAGTTTCTTGGAATTTAAGGAAGATTCCCAAGATTAAAACTGTGGTTAAGATTAGGAATAGGGCAAAGAAAGTAAGAATAATTCCCAAATGTTCTTGATGGGACAAAAAGGTGACAATTTTGGGGATACATTGATCTCGATGCTTGTTCTGATACTGATTGTCTGGACATCTGGTGCAGTGGTCTGCATCTGCGGAGGACAAATGTATATTTACCATGAATGTATAGGACGGGAATTAAAATTTGAAATTAAAAATCCACATCTGAATTTGTGTGTATTCATCAGCAGGAGGATGGAAGGCAGAAATAAAAATTGAGAGTATGTGTATAGCTGTACTTCTTTGCATTAGTATGTGTACCAAGTGGATCAAGTATGAAAATGTGGCTAGATTAGGGGCAGACAACTCTAGTACGCAAAAGGGGCGAAGGGACAACCATATACATCATGTAGGAAGGTCCCTAATGGACTGGGATTGGCCAAACTGACAGGGTTGGAATATTCTGTTTTTCAAAAATGGAGTTTGATTTGTCCCATTACTCATTAATTGAAGAATAAAATTGAAATACAATACCAATATTGTTCAACTATTTATAAATTCATTTTGTCCCACCAAATCCCAATGGTTAATGATTAAAAGGGGGTAGATAAACTTGTCTGGTTTGACCTTTCTCTCTAATAGACATAATAAGGAGAGAGTCCTCTCCAATTGCAATGTATTCCCCCAATGTGTTCCCCCTGTATTCCACAGGAAACACAGACCATGATTGCCTACTCCTTGGATATCTTGGGAGAAGATGGGTAGGCAGAAATGTGTCTATCCTCAGTCCATGCTAGAATGGAGATGACAAGATTACCGACGAGGTCCTGTGTGAGTTGGCTTTCATTCATCTCAATGGAGAGCTTCATACTCTAGAAGCAACATCATTCTGTTTGTCATGGTGTAACAACAAGCTGCTTCATGTCATTTCAACTGATCCTCCACAAAGTTGCAGATGCTTCTCATAGCTGCTTGGCTTCTTCCAGATCTCAACATCTCATTCCAATACATTCTTGCAGGTCATATTATTGTGATCACTTTGGTAAAATTAATTCTGATAATTAAATTAATACCCCCTCTCCACAATACCCAAATTAGAAATATCTTCTCAGAAAAGATCTGCAGGAAACTTTCCTCCTATATGAAGGGCTGTTTTGATTCCCACTCACCCACCTTCTTTGGTGGAAAAGCTCCCTTCTGCACAGGGGATGCAGTTGTAGCAGCAGATTGGTTTTCCTTCCTGGACCACCTTGAAATATCCAGGCTGACAAGGCTCCACACACTGGGAGTAAGGCAAGGGCTGAAAGTGAATAGAATTGGCATTCAGAAGCATCGGCAAAACTGATCAGCAATGAACTGAATTATAGAATTGTAACAGGATCAGCAAAACAGGTATGTGCAAAATGGACTAGAAATGAAACGTTGTGTTTCTCCTCCAGGCCATGTTGTGGTGACTACTCCAGGGAAGGTCCAATAATTTTCTAGAAAGTTATTTTTTTACACTGAAAGCAGTTCATGATAGTCAGACATGCTTCCATTTTGGAGGACTGACTCTGGAAGACTGTCAGAGCAACTTTTGGAAAAACACATCAGCATGATTTAGAGGAGAAATGGGAATTCTGGAATTCTTCAGGATGACGGATTTTGCACATTTCTTGTACCAAATGTCTAGATAAATTCAATTCTTGCATTTCTACATGTCCAAATGAAAAAAATACAGAGATTTTATTTCTCTCCCCCCCAGCTTAAATCCTGCTTCTGTTTTCCTCCACCCAAACATAATTTCCCTCTGTGTCCCTTAGATGTCCATACTTCACACAACAAATTTTCTTTTGCTAGTTCTAAATGGAAACATTATAAGTCTGAAGGATGAATTTAACAGAATAACAGACTTGGAAGGGACCTTGGAGGTTTTCTAGTCCAAACCGCTGCTTGGACAGGAAACCCTATATTATTTCAGACAAATGGTTGTTCAGTGTTTTCCTAAAACCCAGCAGTGATGGAGCACCCACAACTTCTGGAGGAAAATCATCCCACTGATTAATTCCTCTAAATGTCAGGAAATTCTTCCTTAGTCAGTCTGATATATAGTTTGGGAAGGAAGGAGACACAGATTGAGAGGATAGACAAAAGTAAAGAGATGGGACACCTTCCCCCCCCCACCTGATTGAGCCATTGAGGCTTCATGATGGTTTCCTTGTTGATGCTGAATTTGATTCCAGTGGCTCCTTCTCTGACTAGACTCCCAAATTTCACTCTGGTGCTGGACTTATTAGGAAACCACACCCAGCTCAAAATGTCAAAGTCAGCCATCAAATCTCCATTCCTATCCAAGTACATTCCTTCCATGGTGTTGTTGTAGATCTGGGGGTCCTTCAGGAAATGGTGAAGCTATAATGTATGAGGAAAGATATTTTTACAGAAATGGAATCGTCTGAACATGTTGACGTACAGAGATATAATGAATTTGGCTTATTGAACTGCAGCCTGTTTTCTTCTCAGGACAATTTGCATAATTTGTCTATGCATAGATTTGCTTATTTATTAATTGTACTTAATATTAGAATTATCAGTGTAAATCTTTGTTGGAGATGCTTTCTTTTCAACATATGGCATTCCCAGATGGCCCCTCTTCTTTTGTTCTATTGTTTTATTTCTCTCCTTGAAAATAACTAGATGGTAGAAGTACAGTTCCATGTACTTTGTCAACGCTGCTAATATTGAATATTCTTGCTTTTACAAAATATGCAGAACGTTCTGGTATTTTTAGAGTTAATTCAGAAGCCAGAGAAAAGGAACGGAAGTGAATCTCTGCCCTCTGGGCTAATTGGATAATGGGATATATAACAGCTAATCTAGGGAGGGAACATGCGGATAATTTAACTGCTCGGAGGAAGAGAACTCAGATCTTAGCATAAAGTCTCTGTTATGCCTGTGCTGACATTTTGTAACAATAAATGACTTTCAGGAAAATCAATGCCTGGAAGATCTTTGAAGTGTTTCATTACCCGGAACCATAACAACATGCTAAGATCTGAGTGATCTTGTTATCTGAAGAAAATGTGAACAATGATTCTGAGGGAAAGCTTAAATATTGATTCTGGCGCTCTTTGGGTGATTTAACAGGATATACACTGATAACTGTAATATTAAGTACAATTAATAAATAACCAAGTACAAGGTACCATGATGGGATCACCATATCAGGCCTAATAGCAGAAGCAGTCATGCAACAACTTGCATCTATAGCTATACCCACCATTCAACCAAAATTTTGGACAAGCTATGTTGATGAAAACTTCATCATCAAATGCTCCCAAATTGAGGAAACACGCCATCTACTCAATAACATATTCCCTGGGATCAAATTCACACACGAAGAGGAAACAGACAACAGACTCCCATTCCTCAACATTGACATAAGGAGACTAGACAACGGAGAACTGGAAACCCACGTCTACTGCAAACCTACACACATGGACCAGATCCTCAGCTTCCCAAGCAACCACCCACTGCACTCAAAAGAAGCTGTGTCCAGACCCTCTTCAGAAGGGCCAGGAGACAATGCAGCATCACAACACTAAGAAAAGTAGAAGAGAAATAGCTGCTTGCTGTCTTTCTTCATAACAGCTATCCCCCCCCCAAATTCGTATTCCAACACACAGCACCCAAACCACAATTTAACACACAGCCAACCATCATGCAAAAACTAACTCTACCCTATACAAAAGGGATGTCAAAATGACAGCCAGAATTCTCCAACCCCTAGGAATAGCAATACCCCAAAAACCCAGAACAACACTCTGCCAGGAATTATCCAGAACCAAGATACAGAAGAATGAAAGAAACAATGTAAGCTACAGAATCAACCATAATCATTGCAACCAATTCTACATGGGACAAACATCATATCAATTACAAAATAGGATCCATGAACACTGGCTGGCAGTCAAATGTCATGATCCCAAATCCTTAATATCTATCCACATCAACACCAAACAATTATAGGATTATAGATAAAATAATTTATAAAGGTAAAGAAGCCTAGCAACAAAATTTGATTAAAAAGTCTTTTTTAGATTTTTATTCTAAATTATATGCTAGTGAAAGTATACAAACTTCAGATATAGAAAAATATTTACAGGGAGCACATTTTCCTAGACTTATGAGGGATCAATGTGATGGGATTAATGGTTTAATTACTTCTGAAGAGATTATTTTTGCAATTAAACAATTGAAGGTGGGTAAAACTCCAGGTGCTGATGGGTTAACAGCGATTTATTACAGGATGTTATCTGAAGAAATGATAGAACCATTAAAGGTACTTTTTAATGACATTTTATCATTAAATGGCCTTCATATCATTAATTCCAAAGGATGAGCAGGATCTGTCCCAACCTAGAAATTATAGGCCTGTATCTCTTTTAAATACAGATTATAAGATTTTTGCGAAGATATTAGCAAATAGATTAATGCAGGTTTTGAAACAATTGATTCATACTGACCAATCTGGATTTATAATGGGGAGATATATGAAAAACAATGTAAGACAAATTGTTTATTTAATAGAGTATTTGGATAAGAACAACCAAATCCCTGCTGCTTTAATATTTATAGATGCGGAGAAAGCTTTTGATCAATTAGATTGGAATTTTCTATTGAAAGTTGTAGAGGAAATGAATTTTGGAGATAAATTCTTGTCTGCTCTCAAGGCCATTTATCAACAACAATCGGCACAAATTATAATTAATGGGGGATTAACAGACGTATTTAAAATAGGAAAAGCTACAAGACAGGGTTGTCCTTTATCCCCCTTGTTATTTGTATTAACAATGGAGATTTTACTTATTAAAATTCGAGATTCATCTAGATTGAAAGGAATAAAAATAAGTAAAATTGATTATCAGCTGAGAGCTTTTGCTGATGATTTGGTTGTGACATTATCCCATCCAACAGATTCAGTCAAAGATTTGGTTGAAATTTTACTACAGTATGGACAGGTCTTTGGTTTTAAGGTAAATAAGAATAAAACTAAAATATTATTGAAAAATATGTCTAGGAAGGGAAAAGATTTTATAGCTGAAACAACCGGTTATGAAATAGTTAATAAGGTTAAGTATTTAGGAGTTTATATTACAACATCTAATGGAAAATTGTATAAGAATAATTATGAGCGCTTATGGGTTAAAGTTCAAAAAGATTTAAATGATTGGCAAAAGCTACCACTATCGTTATTGGGGAGAATTTCAGTAGTGAAGATGAATGTTCTACCAAAGTTTCTTTTTTTGTTTCAGATGATACCCATTTTAAAGAAGGACGCTAATTTGGATGAGTGGTAGAAGGGTATTAATAAATTTATTTGGGGCGGGAAGAAATCAAGGGTAAAGTTTAAGATTTTACAAGATGCTCGAGAAAGAGGTGGACTTAAAGCACCAAATCTGAAATTATATTATGATGCGGCCACTTTAACTTTAGTAAGTGACTGGCTCAATTTAACAAATAGAGATATTCTTGTTCTTGAAGGGTGAGATTTATTATATGGTTGGCATGCATATTTAATTTTTGATAAGAAAGTAGATTTGGTCTTTAAGTCACAAATTTTAAGATATGCTTTACTTCCAGTTTGGAAAAAATATTATTATAAGTTAAATTATAAAATACCTATTTGGGGGATCCCTGGACAAGCAATCCAGGGGGTTTCTAAGGGGGTGATTTTTGACAACATTTCGTATAAAGAGTTACTTATTTGGTCAGGTACTGATTGGCATTTAAAGTCTTCTGATGTGTTAAGACAAGAAAACATTTTACAATCGTGGTTTCAATACTTGCAAATTGTGCAGAGATGGACTTTGGATAGGAAAGTGGGAATTACTTTAGTAGATGAAAATTTGTTAATTCAGATCAAGGATCAGAAATGTGCCCATATTAAAAGAATTTATAATGAGTTAATAAAATTGGATTCAGAAACAGAGTTAGTTAAAGATTGTAATGATTAAATGGGCCCAGAATATTCAAGAACCGATCTCGTTGGACTTATGAGAGGAAATTTGGACTAGAAATGTTAAATTTACGCAGGCCCAGAATTTGAGGGAAAATTTTTACAAAATGTTTTATAGATGGCATTTGGATCCTAAAAAGTTGTCTTTTAAGTAGTTCAGATAAAGTAGAAATAGTCTTATTGTATATAATATTAATGTTTTAATTTTGAGAGAAGAACTGCTCAGGCATTTCCCCTGGACCGCATCAAGAGGGAGGAGAAGAAGGTGAGAAGTATGTAGGAAGGTTGAGGTGAAGGAGGAGAGGGGGTGAGTGAAGAAAAAGAGGGAAAGAAGTAAGTTGGTTTGAGGTGGGATGCGGTTTGGGGGGAAATGGGCGGGCAAGATTGAATGTGGCGTGTATCAATTTGTTTTATTTTTTATCTGAAGTATTTGTAAGATTGTTATGTATTGTAAAGTTGAAAATAAAAATTTTTACAAAAAAAAATAAATAAAAATAAAAGCCAGCCATTCTACCCTGAAAAAAAAAGTAAAAATAAATTAAAAAAAACAAAAAACCAAACAATACCAGTTTGATTTCAGCAACACAAAAGTAATCGGCCACACTACCACCCGCCACACTCATGAGTTCATTGAAGCCTGCATTCCACCAGCAATTCCATCAACAGACAAGTTGACCTACAACAAGCCTGCAAACTTCTCAGAATCCAAATCAACCACACAGCCAATCAGGGATGGCACTGACAGCACAGACCCTCAACCAACCCACGCAAGGCCCCCCACTTCTCACTCACACCTGACCCATCATAAGACCCTCACATGACACACCCACATCTGAAACCCTTATAAACAGAAGAAAACCGACGCTGACATCCCCTAAACTCCACTGAAGATCTTATCTAGCCTGGTAATGAAATGTTCAGAAACCAACCCACAAGCTTGGAGAACGAATCTTCATCCCCATTAAGTTCAATGTTGTCTTACATTGTAATATATTGGGAGAGAATCCAAAATCCCTTTCCACAAGCACCAGATTCTAGAATCTGAAGAAAGAAAAGCTTAACGCACCTGAGATAAAAGAATTGTAGTGGTGTGCGACAACACAGCCAATGTATAATTTGCCATTCAGCAATTCTGGAGGCCAAAGGAAAAAATTAAGAGGAAGACAAGGGATCTTATGAAAGAAAATGTTTCATAATTTTTTTCTCAACATATTCCACATTTCTCAGAGAGTGTTTTGTGACATTCATCATCTATCTGTCACCCTTAGCAATACAAATGGAACCTATAAGGGAATACCTGCCATGGCTGGATCTTTTCCACTTCCAGCTTGCTTTTTCTCAACATCCATATCCTCTGGGATTGAGATGAATAGGCCACATTTAAGGCATGTGCCACAATCTGGATGGCATTGTAAGTTAAGGAGCTATCTAGAGAGAAGATCTTTTCAATCTTCTCTTGAGGCAGAGTCTCCAAGTTCTCTTTCTCTGCACACCTTGTCCAGCCTTTCACAGACAAGGCAGGCTTTCTATATGAACAGTGAAATTTTTTAACCATAAATGCTTTGATATAAAAATAGAAATCTATGAAATCATTAAATGTGGTCCTTTGGCTGGTCTGGATAAGGAAAGAAAAAATACTATGGGTATATCTGAAAGAAAGAATATTATACGATAATTCGATGGTGAGATCCCACAAAGCTGTTGTGATCCAAAGTTTCCCCACAATAGGCTTTCTCAAGGAATTGAATATGTTTTCTAGAAAAAAAGCTCCCTCTATGAATGTAAATTCTGAATAGTAAACAAATACATTGATTTGGATCCACATGTTGAAAACGGAAACCAGATACTTGTTGTTCTCAGCTTTTAATAATATGATTTGTGAAAAAACAACACAGATGCCATTCTGAGCCAGCACTGGAATGAAGGTCCTAATGAAATGTTCTCCATTATCAGTGTCTGCAGCAAAGACACCAATGAATATCCACCCAAAATACAGCAGCAGTTTAACAATCCCCAGGTTCTGAGCATCTTCTTTGGGGACAGTCCGGTAGAAAAAGGGTAACTGAGTTTTATCACTCAGGATTGGTGATATAAAAGTGTAGCTGATCTGGAAACAAAAAGAAGATTTATGTTTTATTTGGGGTTTTTACAAAGCCAACGCATGAGATCCTGAAAATATAATGTCATAGCTTAGGTAGTGGCTGGAAGATTCCAGCCTACCTTGGTGGATTTAATAGGGGATCAGAAAGGCAGAGAATGTAGCTGTCATCAATGGAAGGTTAAGAAGAAATCCAGAGCTCATTTTATGAAAAGTTGATGCTTCCAGAAAGCCTGCATAGGGCGAGATCTGAGCAAGCATACATTTTGAACTAATCTTTGTACTCAGTGATCACTGTTAATTATGGCTGTATTTATTCTTGTCTCTTCAGGAGACTGAAAGAGGATGTAAATATGAATTATACACCTTAATCCATGCTTAACATTTCTATGGAGGAAATCTCCTTGAACTGCTGTGGAATAAACTTGCAGCCATGCACTTGCTCTATACCTGTGGGATTTTGTAGATGCCCAATATGGCAGCCATAAGGATGGATATGTCAGAGTTGGTCTCTTCCAGGAGAACCAGCATGTTCCTCTTCCTTCCACAGCTGTAATTGGGAACATTGGCCTCTCCAGTCGAAAGCAAATCCAATAGACCATCCAATGTCAATCCTCTGTCTCGAAAGTTGTCATGCAGGTTGTAACCCAGGGTGAGGTTGGGTAAGAGGAGGGGATCTTTGTTGATTTCCTGGATGGCAAAAAGGAAGGGCAGAATTTTCCAGTACAACACATCTGCTTTCCTGAAAAGATACATGGATTTTGACATAATGTTGCATTCAGTGAAAATACCAACCTAGAACTAAGGAGAAATTTCCTGAGAGTGAGAATAATTAACTAGTGGAATGGCTTGCCTTCAGATGTTGTGGATGCTCCATCACTGGAGGCTTTTAATAAGAGATTGGACAGCTGTTTGTCCAGAATGTTATAGGGTTTCCTGCTTGTGCAGAGGGTTGGTCTAGAAGACCTCCAAGGTCTCGTCCAACTCTGTTATTCTGTTAATGCATTTCATATATGCTATTGTGACTGCACAGGTTGTTGTCCCCAAAGTTCCTCTTCTCTACTTACATTGTTTAAAACAGACACATTCCAGACAATCTGGATATTGTTGTCCCTTGGACTCTCTCACACCTCAGGCTGAGGAGTCCAAAAACATCCCAGGAAAAGATTACGGCAAACTATGTCTGAAAATGCAGCTCAGTCTGAACTGAGATTGATCAGAACTAACCAATTAGAGACTCCTATCCTTTTCTTTGATGGACATGCTGAGATCATAACCATGACTTCCCAAGCTAATCACCTTGAGAGATGAAAGTAAGTTGTCCATGTAGAGATCAGTTGGACAAGGGTGCTGAGCATTAAAGCATACTTTTGTTTTATCTGTTGAATGTGTTCCATATAAGGAACCGTTGGTGGAATTGGGTATGTCTAGTTTAATGAAGAGAAGGATGGGGTGTGTGTTTGTGTGACATGATAGCAGAGCTCCAATATCTCAGCAGTTGCCACAAAGAAGAGGGAGTCAAGCTATTTTCCAAAGTACCTGAAGGCAAGACAAGAAGCAACGGATGGAAACTAACCAAAGAGAGAAGCAACCTAGAACTAAGGAGAAATTTCCTGACAGTTAGAACAATTAATCAGTGGAATAACTTGCCTGCAGGAGTTGTAGGTGCTCCAACACTGGAAGTTTTTAAGAAGAGACTGGACAGCCATTTGTCTAAAATGGTATAGGGTTTCTCGCCTGAGCAGGGGGTTGCACTAGAAGACCTCCAAGGTCCAACTCTGTTGTTGTTGTTGTTGTTGTTATTATTATTATTATTATTATATCAGTTGGACAAGGCTGCTGAGCTTTAAAGCATACTTTTGTTTTATCTGCTGAATGTGTTCCACTTCATGCTTTTTGTATACAGACCAGGGCTTCTGGCACCTTTTTGGGATGGAACTTTGTAGAGTGGGCAAGGCGGGTTGTATGACATGTGTGAGTTCGAGAACCTATTTTTTTTACAAAAAAGCAGTGATACAGACGTAACTGTAGATCTAATTAATTAAAACCTCACTGCTTTCCTTCACCCACTTTCTTTCTCAAAGGCAACATAATATAACATTACTCAACATTATGTAACTTACCAATGAAACTTTTTAGAAGGACTCAAACTGAAATTTTGCAGCTCAGATTGTAGATTATTTGTTGCAGAGAAGAGTCCACTGATGAGATGGTCTCCTGGCCTGTAATGATTGAGTGGGTCTCTTGCATCCCTCCCCAAAGTCAAGAAGCACCTGGTGCTGAGCATCCCACAGGCTGCCTGGGGCAACAAAAGCTCCATCAGAAGTAGAAGTAGAGGGTCCATTTCTGGTTTAACTGAAGGAGTCCCCTGCCTTGCATCTGATCTCAAAATCAGAAGAGCAGAAGAAGTTTGGAGAAGTTGAAAGCAGATAGCAGCAAGACTGACTTTTCTAATATAGTATGAAGTCCAGAGAAGACTTCCCAAATGATGGAAACATGGGTCAACACAACAGCAGACCTCCTGGTGGCCATGAAGCTCAGGCCAGCTTCCCAAGGTGACAAGACAATTTATGCACTAACTTTCATGATGCCAAACATTACTATGTATTGCTCCTGAGTCTGTTGATCCGCTCCAGAGAATCTCTGGAGGAGAGAAGAATCTCTTGACATTTAGCATGAAAGCAAGAAAGAAATCACTATCATTCTACTAATAATTATCTGGAGATGTAGAAGTTTTGCAAAGTCCTCCCTGCAGGGTGAGCTGGGAATTCCACTGAAGAAGTCCTGATATAACTCAATATAATGGATTCCTAGAAAGCATCCAAGACCAAATTGTTCTGTGGGCATTTGGGACACCTGTCATTTTGCTTGGTTGATTTCCAGTTGGTTTTCTTTCATGTTATTATAAGTGATGCTTATTTTATGATGCTGTGTTTTTGCTTAGATGAAGTTACAGTTACCTTTTTCTTATTGTGGACTTTTGAGGCTGATGTTGCCTTAGACCAGTGGTTCTCAACCTTTCTAATGCCGTGACCCCCTAATACAGTTCCCCATGTTGTGGTGACCCCCAACCACTTATACATCACCGGGTGCCAGGGGCGTGGCCAAAGAAAAGGGGAAAAAAATGGCGGACAGCCTTGTTTGGCGACCCCCGTGAAATGGTCGTCCGACCCCAAATGGGGTCCCGGCCCACAGGTTGAGAACCACTGCCTTAAACCTACTGTGTGTTCCTTATTATTCAGATCTTTATGTTTTAGGGTAGATGGTTTACTTTTATTCCCATGCTTGTAATTGAATGCATATGATTCAAATAGATGTCCATCCATTCAACCATCCACCCATCCATCCATCCATCCATCCATCCAACCATGTGACATGCTCCTTTTTATCTGGAAGAGTGAAGGGAAATAAAAAGCCTCTAAAAAACTTTTCCCTTGTTATACAACAGGGGTGTCAAACTCAATTTATTTGAGGGCCGCATCAGCATTGCAGTTGCTCTCAGGGGGGCAGGTGGGTGTGGCCAGGGTGGGTGTTGCTTACTGGGTGGGCATGGATGGGGTGGGTTTGGTCAGCTCTACCCCGTTCACCTCAAGGGTGCCTGTGGGGGCGTGGGCAGGAGTGGGAGAAATCTGAGGGTCTCTGGCAGAAGGGGGTGGGACCAGGGCAAGTGCCAAGGCATGGTCCATGGAGGAGCCTCACTGTTCCTCTCAGGCCATGTGGGGGGGGGCTTATGGAGCTAAGACTGAATACGTTTCAGCATAGATGGCCACCACAAAATTGTACATTGGCTCCCAGCTGACCTGGGCCAGGGCCAAGGCAGAGTGGCCGTTCCCTCACTGTTTCCAGGATGGCTTCGCAGGCCACATGAAACCACTTCGTGGGACGCATCTGGCCCACGGGCCTTGTGTTTGACATGTCTGTTATATAACCTCAGAGAGAGATATTCAACATGAGACATCTCTGGTTGTCTCATACTGATCCAACAGGTAGAAAGGTCTATCTGAACCTCTGTGCCAAAATGATAGTCTGATGAAGAGCATTTCACCCTGAGTCCTAAATACTTTGCTTCTGTAAATATCTACTGCAAATCACAGTGGTGAGGAAATGAAATGGGGATTGTGGTGTCACCGTACAACCCTGACCTTTTGTATGTGAATCTTGAGATAAGACCCAGGTGATATCATGAGAAACATTTTGTCAGTCTGCCCCATTGCCTCTACCCCACACAGTATATCTGCAGAGGCAGAAGCAAGTGATGAAAGAAACATCCTTTCACTTACTGAAAGCCAATAGTCAGGATCTCTCCTACTTTATTTATTTATGTATTTATTTATCAAATTTATATGCTGCTCATCTCATGATGCGAGGTGACACTGAGTGACTTACACACACATCCTCCTCATATCTCTCCAGCTTTCCTTCTTGACCTCATTCCTATCCATTTCACAGGCATAGAGAAATGTTTATAAAAATAATAAAGACTGGATATAAAATAAATAAATAGAATTTTCTGACAATGAATTTTCCTCCATCTACTCAGAGCCTGCCTCCTTCCCAGTGTGTGGAAAGTTGTTGTCCAGGATTTGGGAAGGCTGCGCAGGAGGGGAAGCCCATATGCTGCTATGGCAGTCGTTCTCAACCTGTCGGGACCCCATTTGGGGTCGAATGATCATTTCACGGGGGTCGCCAAACAACGCAGTCCGCCATTTTTTGCCCCTTCTCCTTAGCTGTGCTACTCCCTTTTATTCTATTGGCTTTTGAAAGCGAATAGAATAGACTCTCTTGAATAGAGTCTAATTTTATTGGCTTTCAAAAGCCAATAGGAATCGTCCAGGCTGTCTCTGCCCTGCTGAGCCCGCCAAAAGTCCCATTCTGCAAACCGTGCTGCAAGTTGTCTGCAGCAAAGGCGAGCTGTCTGGAAGTTTCCAGTCCTCCCTGCTGAGCAACTACTAAATATGTAAGTAAAAGAGGGCCAGGGGTGGGAGGTGGGAGGCCGGCAGGCGCAGGGAAGGTAGCTGGTGCTCGTGGGGCCTGGTGGGTGCCTTACCTCCCTTGGGCTGGGCTAGCTGGTGGCCCAGCCAGTGGTCAGCCTGTGCCGTCTCTGCCACTTGCCATCTACACCTCGGCCAGTGCAGGGGGCAGCACAATGCATTTCGGCGCTCCAGAGCAGGGAAAGTCGTCAACTTACGACCGGTTGGGTAGTCCTCGACTTACAAACGGTTGGGGGTCGCGGCATTATAAAGGTTGAGAACCACTGTGCTATGGCTATCTTCCTTTTGCAGAAGGAAACATCTTCACTGTGGATGCAGGGTGTGTGGTTGACTCCAGAAAAAAGGGGACAGACTTTTGGAAATATAATATACCTTGACACTGTCCATGAAAGGGTGTTTTAATAGACTCAATATGGCCTTTCCTTCATCCACTAATGTGGGCCTGGGCATTTTTATGGTCCACAGGTCACATTTGATCCTTTGGTTGAGAGGTGGGTTGAGCTGAGAAAGATGGCCAAAGTCACCCAGCCAGTTTTCATGCCCAAAGGGGGGCTTGAACTCATGGTTTCCCACTTCCTAGCATGGTGCTTTAACCACTTGGGAATCATTCCAGCACCCCTTCCCTTGTTTCTGTTTTTTGAGATCAGGCTTAGTCTTGGGTACCTTCAGTAAATTTCAAGAAACTCTCATAATTAAAGACAACAATCGGGATTTTAGAATAGAATAGAGCTGGGAGGGACCTTGGAGGTCTTCTAGTCCAGCCCCCCGCTCAAGCAGGAGAACCTATAACATCTCAGACAAGTATCTGTCCAGTCTCTTCTTAAAAACCTCCAGTGATGGAGTGCCCATGATTTCTGAAGGCAAGCCACTCCACTGGTTAATTGTCCTCACTATTAGGAACTTTCTCCTTAATTCCAGGTTGCTTCTCTGTTTGATTAGTTTCCAACCATTGTTTCTTGTCCTGCCCTCTGATGCTTTGGAGGATAATTTGACCCCCTTTTCTTTGTGGCAGCATCTCAAATACTGGAATACTGCTATCATGTCACCCCTATTTCTTCTTTTCTTTAGACTAGCCAACCCAAGTCCTACAGCTGTTCTTCATATGTTTTAGTCTTTAGGCCTTGGATCATCTTAATTGCTCTTCTCTGAACTTTTTCCAAGGTCTCAACATCTGTTTTGTAGTGTGGTGACCAAAACTGTATGCAGTATTCCCTGCCTTTCTCATGATGTCCTCTGCATATGAGTTAAATAGGCAAGGTGACAGAATACAGCCTTTCTGGACTCCTTTCCCAATTTTGAACCAATCAGTGGTTCCATGTCCAGTTCTCACTGTTGCTTCTTGGCCCACATATAGGTTTCTCAAGAAACAAATACAATGGTCAGGTACTCCCATCTCTTTAAGAACTTGCCACAATTTGTTGTAATCCACACAATCAAAGGTTTTGGATAGGCGAGGAAGCAGAAGTAGATGTTTTTCTGGAACTGCCTAGCTTTCTCCATGATCCAGCGTATGTTGGTAATTTGATCTCTAGTTCCTCTGCCTCTTCGAAATCCTGCCTGTACTTCTGGAAGTTCTTGATCCACATACTGCTGTAGTCTAGCTGGAGCCATATACAATACAACATACAAAACGTATCTGTAATAATATTTCTAGTATTTAAGGGTGTTGGCATGACCGTAGAAGAGACTTCTTCTCTGCTATTAGCATTTATGACTTGTTGACTTGAGCAGAGTGTGAAAGTGCTAACACAAGCCAACTTGGGGTTACACGAATCTAGAAATTTGGGAAGTTTCCAAAAATTTCCTTTCTTGTGCAATAGATTGTCTTTTCTAATGTTATTTTGAAGAAAATGTGTAGGCATCTTCACTGCTTATCCTTCCTTTCCCCTTTCAATCAAATGTCATTTCATATCTGCCAATCAGGGTTTCTTCATCAATCTATTGCTTTGTTTACATGTCTCTCCTCTGACTTTTCTCTTTGAAAGCAGGAACACCACACCACCATCTCCCACCCAATCCTGACCCCTTCTTACCAATGATCTGTGGGGTCTATTAGACAGTCTCAGCCCTCCCCTGATGGGATCCTCAGACACACAACCCACTATGGAGAAATGGCTGGTGAATTTGTTGGAATAGCTGAAATGGACAAATTAGCTTCTTTGATTACAGAAAGGAAATTATCCACATTTATTCATGACTGGAACCCTCTTATGCCTTTCTTGCATAAAAATGGGAAAAAAGGCTAATAAATATTTCTAGCTCAGGATTGAAATGACGAGTCCTGAGCACTCTGAGTTTGCTTGTTTTTTTGCAGATGTTTCATTACCCAAACTAGGTAACATCATCAGTGATAGTCACTGATGATCGTTACTAGCACTCATGATGTTACCTAGTTTGGTAATGAAATGTCTGCAAGAAAACAAGCAAGCTCAAAGAACACCAAGGGCCCCTCAAATAAATAAATACTTCTGATCTGATAAAAAGTACTTTTGATTGTTAGACAGGATAGATTACAGAAAAAAGAGAACATGCTTTCTTCTAACAGTTTGGTAGATCTTAATAATTATAAAATATTTTATTAATGAACAAATGTCCCTTGGATTAAAAAAAAGGTGTGCACCATTTATGTTGCAGTTTTATTTTCTCCACTTGTTGCCTGAAATTCAGACACCCTAAATTGGAGGGTGATGAAAATTTCTGGAGCTGATGAAAATTTCTCTGAATTTTATTAATTTTGAAAAATTCAGAGAAATTTCCATAATTAATAAAATTCAGAGAAATTTTAATTAATAATAATAAGACTAAAATATTGCCTAAAAACATGACCAATTTGGATAAGGAGACCCTGGTTAGGCTGACAGATTTTGAGGTTGTCAATAAGGTAAAATATCTGGGGGTTATTTTATCCGTTTCCAATGCAAGATTTTATAAAAATAATTATGAAAGGCTGTGGGTCAAAATACAAAAAGATTTGGAAAACTGGGAGAAGCTGCAATTATCTCTTTTGGGTAGAATTGCAGCGATTAAAATGAATGTTCTGCCAACGTTTCTTTTTTTATTTCAAATGATACCCATTTCAAAGAATGAGGTTAATTTAAATGAATGGCAGAAAGGTATCAACAAATTTATCTGGGCAGGGAAAAAACCAAGAATAAAACTTAAAATTATACAAGACATTCGTGAGAGAGGTGGACTCAAGGTACTGAATTTGAAATTGTATTATGACGCTGCGGTTTTTTTTTTTTTTATTGAATTTTTTCAAAAATTTTACAGATAAACATCCACCCCCCCTCCCAAACCACCCCACCCTCCCCCCCCGACTTCCCAGAACTGAATATAGGATTGTTTAACAAATTTTAAAAATAACGTTTACAATTTATAAAATAATTAATAGTAATAGTAAAAGTCATAATATATATAATAATAATATACGTAACATAAGCTTTAAAATGAATAATATATACTAAAAAAAAAAGAGGAAAAAAGGAAAAAGAAAAGAGAGAGAGAAAGAAAAAAGAAAAAAGTAAACAAAAAATAAAACATATATGAGTAATAATACATAAAGCGTATATAAAAAAAAGAGGGAAGAAGAAAGAAAGAAAAAAAAACAATCATTACAAGTTATAGAAAAGCTAAATAATATTTTTCCATATCCAAATTATGTTGTATAAAATTTATCCATTTTTCCCATACCGCAAAGAGTTTCTCTTGAAATTGCTCCTTTAAAAAAGCCGAAATCTTTGCCATTTCTGCCAAATACGAAACTTTATATAACCACTCTTGTAAAGTAGGCAAAAATTCCTTCTTCCAATATTGTCCTATTAACAGCCTAGCGGCTGTAATCAAATTTAACATCAATATAACCTCCTTAGCATCACAATCAGTAACAATACCTAATAAAAATAATTGCGGAGTAAATTTTACCCTCCTTCTAAAAATTCTTTGAATGTTCCACCATATTTTAATCCAAAAAGCTTTTATATGCTTACACGTCCACCAGGTATGATAATAAGTAGCATCCAAGTATCCACATCTCCAGCATTTCGGCTGTAGATTAGGGTACATAATGGACATTTTCTTTGGATCAAGGTGCCATCTATAAAACATCTTATAAAAATTCTCTCTTAAATTTTGCGCTTGTGTGAATTTAACATTTCTTATCCAAATAAGTTCCCAAGTATCCATTGAAATCGTTTCACCAATATTCTGTGCCCATTTAATCAAACAATCTTTAACTAGTTCAAGTTCTGAATCTAATTCCACTAAAACCCCATAAACTCTCTTAATATGGGTTGGCCTTTGATCTCTTACTTGTTTTAAAAGAATTTCATCTTCTCTAAGCCAGCCCATTTTACAATCCATCTTCCATCTATCCACTATTTGTCTATATTGGAACCATGAATAAATTAGATTTTCATGTGTTAATTCTTCCAAAGATTTTAACTGCCAGTCTTGACCATCCCATCTAAGTAACTGTGCATAAGAGACCATATCCATATTAACCCCTTTCCTTATGCCTTCTATGGCATGCCGAGGTCTAGCCCATAATGGTATTTTAAAATCACATTTATAATACTTCCTCCACACTCTAAGCAAAGAGATTCTTATAATATGAGACTTAAAAACCCAATCCACTTTTTGATTAAATATTAAATAGGCATGCCATCCAAAAAGTAAATCCCAACCTTCCAAATGAAGTATTTCTATATTTGTTAAATTCACCCAATCGCTGATCAATGTTAGTACTACAGCATCATAATACAATTTCATATTTGGTACCTTGAGTCCACCTCTCTCATGAAAATCTTGCATTATTTTAAGTTTCACCCTTGGTTTTTTCCCTGCCCAAACAAATTTATTAATACCTTTTTGCCATTCATCTAAATTACGTTCATTCTTTAAAATAGGTAACATTTGAAACAAAAAAATAAATTTTGGCAGGACATTCATTTTGATAACTGCAATTCTACCCATAAGGGATAACTGTAGATTGTTCCAGTTTTTTAAATCCTTCTGTACCTCCATCCACAGCTTTTCATAATTATTTTTATACAGTTTTGCATTGGAAGCAGATAATGTAACCCCCAAATATTTTACCTTATCAACAATTTCAAAGTCTGTTAACTTAACTAAAACCTGTTTATCACCATTAGTCATATTTTTAGCTAATATTTTGGTCTTATTATTATTAATTTTAAAACCAGAAACACGTCCATATTGTTGGATCAGTTGTAATAATTTTACCACCGAACAAGTAGGTTGAGACAAAGTAACAACCAAGTCATCTGCAAAGGCTCTTAATTTATATTCTTTTTTGTTAATTTCTATTCCTTTTATTTCTTGAGACTCCCGAATTTTAATCAACAAAATTTCCAATGTTAAAACAAACAATAACGGAGATAACGGGCATCCCTGGCTTGTTCCTTTTTCTATTACAAAAGCCTCTGACAAACCCCCATTTACAATAAGTTGAGCAGTCTGTTTTTGATATATATTAGATAATACTTGTAATATCTTTTGTCCAAAATTCATCTCCTTAATTAAACATAACATAAACTGCCAATTCACTTGGTCAAAGGCTTTTTCAGCATCCAAAAATATCAGGCCTGCAGAGACTTGGTTATTCTTTTCTAAATACTCTAATAAGTTAATGATTTGTCTGACATTATTTTTCATATATCTTCCAGTTATAAAACCCGATTGATCCTTATGTATAAGCTGCTGCAAGATCCCCATAAGCCTGTTGGCTAAAATTTTTGCAAAAATTTTATAATCCACATTTAAAAGAGATATAGGCCTATAATTTTTAGGCAATGTAAGATCTTGATTGTCTTTTGGAATCAATGATATAAATGCATTACGCCAAGATGGAGGGATCTCTAACCCCTGTAATAAGTTATTAAACAATTCACACAACGGTTGAGTCATCTCTTCTACTAAAATTTTATAATAAATAGATGTCAACCCATCCGTACCCGGCGCTTTGCCCAATTTCAGTTGTTTAATAGCTGTAACAATTTCTTCCTTAGTAATTAAACCATTGATCTCTTTTTCCTGATCTTCTATTAATTTAGAAAAATTAACTTTACCTAAATAATTGTTTATATCTGTGGTTTGAATATTAGTACTCTTGTATAATTTTTGGTAGTATTCTAAGAAAGATTTCTTAATCAATTCTTTCTGATAAACCAATTTACCATTATAATTTATTTTATCTATATTCCTCTGTTTCTGTTTCTTTCTTAACTGATAAGCCAACCATCTCCCTGGTTTATTAGCGTTACAAAATGTATTTTGTTTCATAAATAGTAAATTGGTTGCAGCTTGATCAGCCATCAACATGTTAAATTGTGTTTTTAACAGTTTTATAGCTCCTTTCACCTTTTCATCTAAAGGATTTAAAATTAGGAGTTTCTCTTTTAATTTAATCTCCTCTTCTAAATCTTTACGTTTCTGAATCTGTTTCTGTCTATGCAAGTTATTCATTTTTATCAAAATACCACGCATAAAAGCTTTACTTGCATCCCACACCATTGAAATTGATGTTCCCTTATTCATATTTAAAGCAAAATATTCCTTTAAACATTCCTTTAGTTTATGGACATTTTTTTCTTGTTTAAATAAATTCTCATTCACCCTCCAGGATCTCCTGTCTTCTTTCTCGGCAAACAGTTCCATCCAAACTGGACTATGATCAGACAATGTCCTAGGAAAAATTTTTACATTCTTCACCCTGTTGTATAAATCTGTTGTGATCAAAAAGAAATCAATTCTTGAGAAAGATTGGTGTCTATCTGAGAAGAAGGTAAAGTCCCTTTCTTCTTGATTACGTTCACGCCAATAGTCTCTCAATTCCCAATCTTCTTTCATATCAAAGAAGGCTTTAGGTAGTTTAGCCTGTTTAAAAAAAGTAGAAGAGCCTTTTTTGTCCTTTTGTATATCTAAGACACCATTCCAATCTCCCATTAAAATCACAGATCTATAGTCCAACAAAGTTATTTTCTGATGTAGCAACCTATAGAATTGCTCCTGTTGCTGGTTTGGTGCATACAGCCCCACAATAAGAATTTTCTTGCCGTATAAACCAAGTTCAAGCATAACATATCTTCCATGAGGATCTGATTCTAACAGGATAGCAGATAAATTCTGCTTAACATAAATTACCACACCCCCTTTTTTCCCAGGGGCAGGAGATACAAAATGAGATCCCAAACGAGGATTGTTTAAGTATTTTTGATCTTTAAATGTAATATGAGTTTCTTGCAAGCAGATAATATCATTGTTGTGTTGCTTTAAATAATGGTAGATTTTTTTTCTCTTTTGAGGAATATTTAATCCATTAACATTCCAGGTCAGGAGCTTTGCCATCTCCCTTGGCCTTGAGCCTGGAGAAGATCCCCTCAAATTCTGCTAATGAAGAGTATGTTGCAGAGCTTTTGGGTCTTGCTCCTCCCACCGGCATTGAGACAATTTGCTGAGTAGATTCTTTAATTTCTTTTTCTTTTTTCTGTTGTTCTTTTTCTTTACGTTTATGTGCTGCACGGGTCATTCTCTGTTCTTTAACCTCTACTTGAGACATCCATACCACCTGTCCAGCAGTCATCGCACCTGTACCTTCAGGTTTCTGTTCCATCTCTTTATCACTCAGGACTTTGTGCATCATGGGCAAAGGTGAGCCTGCACCCAGGACCGTTTTGTAAAATTCCTTAGCTTTAGCAACTGTATTAAGTCTATAACGTGTCCCCGCATGGCTCAAAACAATACCCATCGGAATCTCCCATCTAAATGGCATCAGTCTTGCTTTAAGTTCATTTGCTAAAAAAGCAAAATCTTTTCTGCTTCTTAAAATTTTGGGTGGAATTTCCTTTAAAATAATAATATCTTGGGCAGCAATCTGAAATCTTTTGTTGTAAAAAATTTGCAGAATCTGATTTCGCAAAGACTTCTTAGCAAAATATATCACCACATCTCTAGGCAGATTCTTCTGTTTTGCAATCCAAGAATTAACTCTATAAATTCTTTCCAATTCCCCACGTAGCTCATCTTTATCTATATTCAAAATAACAGCCAAGTCATTAATCACCATTTCCATCAAATCTTGGGTTTTATCTTCTTTCAGGCCTCTTATTCTCAAAGCATATTCCATCTGTCTGTACTGAAACATGAGAATATCATCTTGTGAAGTTTCCACTTTTTTCTCCATATCTTGGAATTTATAATCCAAAAGTTCTACTGTTTCTTCAATTTCCTCCACTCTAGAATCCAGCTTCACGACCACTGAGGCCACTCCAAATAAAGCTAAAAGTATGTCATCCCTCAGAATAGTATTATTCTGTTCTAAAAGCTCCTTCATCTCTTTCTTCATTTCTTCCTTGCTTTCAGATTTATTCTGTTCCAAAAGTTGCTTCATTTCCTCCCTCAACTGTGACACAGCATTTACCATTATTTCTTTAATGTCTTGTGCTGATGTGCCAGATGGGGGAGGTGAAGGTGGAGTAGTTTTAGGTTGCTGCACTGAGGGTATTATTTTAAGTTGTTGTTGCACAGTAGAAGTAGCAGGAGAAGAAGTTACCTTAGGAGCTGTAGTAGCTGGTTGTCGTTTTGAAGCCATTTTAATTTATCTTTCTTTCTTCATAAAAATACCAATAAAAGGTAAAAAATCCAAAAGATTAAAAATAAGGTAAAATAGAATAAAATAGAATCAATTTAAAAGCTCCCAAAAAATTAAAAAAAAACTGAAAAAGGAAAGCAGTATTAAACAACGATTCAGCCAGTCCGTCTTTCAAAGGAAAAAAAACTTTCAAAACGCCATTTTACTTTCACTCTCACTTTTCCACCCGAGAAAAAGAAAGAAAGCTCAAAAAAAAAAAAAAAAATTCAGCACATACTAAATAAACTAAGTAAACTAAAAAAACAAAAAATAAAATAAAGCTAAACTATAAATAAAATCCTTTAAACAGTTCTGTCCGGTTTAAGATTACTCACGGTTACTTTAAATACGGAGATGGTAGCGGCGTTTCGCTTTGTTTCCGAAGAAACAAAGACAGCTGAGAGGCGGAGAAGGCAATGAACTCCGAGGGAGCACTCTTTCTACCCCCCTAAAATAAAAATCCAGGGAAGTTTAAGAGGTTCTACCTCTATTCATGCGATCTCTACCCCTTCCCTTCGCCCGGGAAGGGGATTGCGAGCCGCGGGCCAGCTGATGAACGCTGTGCTCCGCGGATCTAACACCGTCTCAGGAGGACGGCTACAAAGTAGCCACCATCTCCACCGCCTTAACCACCGGAAGTCCCCATGACGCTGCGGTTTTAACATTAATTAGTGATTGGGTTAATTTAACAAATGTAGAAGTACTCCTCTTGGAGGGTTGGGATTTACTTTTTGGATGGCATGCCTATTTAATTTTTAATAAAAAGGTTGATAGGGTTTATAAATCTCATATTATAAGGACTTCTTTACTTTGGGTTTGGAAGAAATATTATAGAAGTGATTTTAAAATTCCATTATGTGCTATACCATGGCATGCGATAGAAGGGATAAGGAGAGGAGTCAAGATGGATAGTGTTTCTTATGCACAATTACTTAGATGGGATGGTAAAAATTGGCAATTAAAATCTTTGGAAGATTTAACACAAGAAAACATTATCTATTCATGGTTTCAGTATAGACAAATAGTGGAGAGGTGGAAGATAGATTGTAATGTGTGTTTGCTTAGAGAGAATGAGAATTTGTTAAAACAAATAAAAGATCAAAGACGAACTCATATCAAAAGAATTTATGGGGTGTTAGTAGAATTGGATTCAGAAGCAGAATTAGTTAAAGAATGTATGGTTAAATGGGCACAAAATTTTGATGAACCGGTCCTATTAGATACCTGGGAGATTATTTGGGTGAGGAATGTCAAATTTACACAAGCCCAAAATTTAAGGGAAAATTTTTATAAAATGTTTTATAGATGGCACCTTGATCCACAAAAAATGTCTCGTATGTATCCTGACTTGCAGCCTAAATGTTGGAGATGTGGGTGTTTGGATGCTACCTATTACCACATTTGGTGGTCATGTAAAAATATAAAAGCTTTTTGGATTAAGATATGGTGGAATATTCAAAGAATTTTTAGAAGAAGGATAAAATTTACTCCACAATTGTTCTTGTTAGGTATTGTTTCTAATTGTGATTGTAAAGAGACTACATTAATGTTAAATTTAATTACAGCGGCCAGGTTGTTAGTAGGGCAATGTTGGAAGAAGGAATCTTTGCCTACTTTGCAAGAATGGTTTCTTAAAGTTTCCTACTTGGCGGAAATGGCAAAGATTTCGGCTTTCTTGAAAGATCAATCGCAAGAGAAGTATCTCCTCGTATGGAAAAGATGGATAGATTTCATACAATATAAGTTAGATATATAAAAAATATTATTTAGTTTTTGAATAATTCATATTTAAGATACTTTATAGATATTTTTTGAATTTTTTATTTTCTTTTTTTTATTTTCTTTTTTCTTTTTCTGTTTCTTTTCTTTCTCTCTTCTTGTTTTTTATATATATTGTCGTTAACTATTTTATAATTTGTTTAATTAATGCTTTTAGATTTGCTTATGGTTTATATGTGTTTTAAGATTTTTTCTTAAATTTTAATTAAGCCTGTATTCAGCTCTGGGAAGGTTGGGGGAGGGTAGAGGAGGGTGGGGAGGGTTCGGGGAAGGGAACTTTTATGTAAAATTTAAAAAAATTTTCAATAAAAAAAGAAAATTTCTCTGAATTTGAGAGATTAAAAACATTTTTTCTTTTGCAAAATTAGCCTTTTCACCCCTACCCAACAATATAAATCACAGTGAAAAATATTTTTGGGAACAGTGGGTGGTCCAAGTCTTTTGATAGGGCACAGAAACAAATGATTCAAAAATTTGGTATATGTGATAAATCAGAAAGCAACTAAAGAAAGAATGAATGACATTTATTACCCGAGACAATAGAACAATAGAAAACATTGATGAGAGATTACATTCCACATATGGTAAATTTATGGGTTACATCATGCCCTTTCCAGGCTTGATTTGTTTCTTACTTAAAACTTGCAAGTCTATTCAATTACTTTCAGAACATACTGTCTAAGGTTCAGTTGCTGAAAAAGCCTAGATTTTTTCCCATAGAAAAAAACAGAAGAAAAGCATTCTTTCTAAAGTCTGAAAGGAGACCAACACTGGCAAACTAAAATGCTAATAACATCCTCACTTAAAGGCTAATAATGAAACCTAAAATGCTAAATAATACTGCCAGACACAGAAACATAAAAACATGGAAATTAGGTTTAACCAAGAGATCACTTCAAAAAGCAGCCTGATAATGTTTTCTCCTGAAAAGTACCCAATTGATGGGAATTATATTGGGTGAGAATTATATCCCCAGAACATCCATCAGAATCATTTTTTTACTTCAGCTTTGAACATCAGTTGCTCCTTTGTATTTAGGTCTGGCCTTAGCAAAATGATGTAACACTTAGGAATGAAGATGCAGCCCAGAAGCCCAGCACTGGAGGCCAAAATGGAGAAGACTTGCACAGCAACCATGAATTTCCCTTTGGTGCTCAGATAGGTAGGCACAAAGGAGATCCAGACACTGCAAAAGACCAGCATACTGAAGGTGATCAGCTTGGCTTCATTGAAGGACGCAGGCAGATTCCTGGCCAGGAAAGCCAGCACGAAGCAAATGGCAGCCTGAAAGACCATGTAACCAAGGGCAACATAAAACATAGTGACAGAGCCTTCATTGCACTGCAGAACAATCTCTCTAGGCTGCGAATACATGTCGGAATCAGGGAATGAAGGAAAGACTCCTAACCAGATGAAACAAATGACAACCTGGACACTGGAACACGAAAGGATGAGGGAGTTGGCCAGATTCTTGCCCAGCCACCTTCTCACTCTGTTTCCCGGCTTTATGGCCAGGAAGGCCAGCACCACCATAATTGTTTTGGCCAAGACAGAAGACACAGCAATGGAGAAGATGATGCTGAAAATTGTTTGTCGGAGAAGACAGGTGGTACTGCTTGGCTGACCAATGAAGAGAAAGGAAGTCAAGAAGGAAAGCAGAAGGGAGATCAGGAGGATATAGGAGAGGTCCCGGTTGTTGGCTTTGACAATGGGAGTTTCTTGGAATTTAATGAAGATTCCCAAGACTAAAACTGTGGTTAGGATTAGGAGCAGGGCAAAGAAAGTAAGAATAATTCCCAAATACTCTTGATGGGACAAAAAGGTGACAATTTTGGGGATACATTGATCTCGACGCTTGTTCTGATACTGATCGTCTGGACATCTGGTGCAGTGGTCTGCATCTGCGGAGGACAAATGTATATTTACCATGAATTTATAGGACGGGAATTAAAATTTGAAATCAGGAAACCCACATCTGAATTTGTGTGTATTCATCAGCAGGGGGATGGAAGGCAGAAATAAAAACTTAGGGGTATGTGTATAGCTGTGCTTCTTTGCATTAGTATGTGTCCCAAGTGAATCAAATGTGAAAATGTGGCTAGATTAGGGGCAGACAACTCTAGGAAGCAAAAGGGGAGAAGGGACAACCATCTACATCATGTAGGAAGGTCCCTAATGGACTGGGTTGGACAGGGTTGGAATATTCTGTTTTTCAAAAATGGAGTTTGATTTGTCCCATTACTCATTAATTGAAGAATAAAATTGAAATACAATACCAATATTGTTCAACTATTTATAGATTCATTTTCTCCCACCAAATCCCAATGGTTAATGATTAAAAGGGGGTAGATAAACTTATCTGGTTTGACCTTTCTCTCTAATAGACATAATAAGGAGAGATTCCTCTCCAATAGCAAT
Source organism: Crotalus tigris (assembly GCF_016545835.1). Taxonomy (NCBI): domain Eukaryota; kingdom Metazoa; phylum Chordata; class Lepidosauria; order Squamata; family Viperidae; genus Crotalus; species Crotalus tigris. The sequence goes on along the minus strand of NW_024097482.1, from coordinate 38,159 downwards.
GTATTCCCCCAATGTGTTCCCCCTGTATTCCACAGGAGACACAGACCCTGATTGCCTACTCCTTGGATATCTTGGGAGAAGATGGGTAGGCAGAAATGTGTCTATCCTGAGTCCATGTTAGAATGGAGATGACAAGATTACTGACGAGGTCCTGTGTGAGTTGGCTTTCATTCATCTCAATGGAGAGCTTCATACTCTAGAAGCAACATCATTCTGTTTGTCATGGTGTAACAACAAGCTGCTTCATGTCACTTCAACTGATCCTCTACAAAGTTGCAGATGCTTCTCATAGCTGCTTGGCTTCTTCTACATCTCAACATCTCATTCCAATACATTCTTGCAGGTCATATTATTGTGATCTCCTTGGTGAAATTAATTCTGAGAATGAAATTAATACCCCTTCTCCACAATACCCAAATTAGAAATATCTTCTCAGAAAAGATCTGCAGGAAACTTTGCTCCTATCTGAAGGGCTGTTTTGATTCCCACTCACCCACCTTCTTTGGTGGAAAAGCTCCCTTCTGCACAGGGGATGCAGTTGTAGCAGCAGATTGGTTTTCCTTCCTGGACCACCTTGAAATATCCAGGCTGACAAGGCTCAACACACTGGGAGTAAGGCAAGGGCTGAAAGTGAATAGAATTGGCATTCAGAAGCATCGGCAAAACTGATCAGCAATGAAATGAATTATAGAATTGGGACGGGATCAGCAAAATAGGTATGTGCAAAATGGACTAGAAATGGAACGTTGTGTTTCTCCTCCAGGCAATGTTGTGGTGACTACTCCAGGGAAGGTCTAATAATTTTCTAGAAAGTTAGTTTTTTACACTGAATGCAGTTCATGATAGTCAGACATGCTTCCATTTTGGAGGACTGACTCTGGAAGACTGTCAGAGCAACTTTTGGAAAAACACATCAGCATGATTTAGAGAAGAAATGGGAATTCTGGAATTCTCCAGGATGATGGATTTTGCACATTTCTTGTACCAAATGTCTAGATAATTTCAATTCTTGCATTTCTAGATGTCCAAATGAAAAAAATACAGAGATTTTATTTCTCTCCCCCCCAACTTAAATCCTGCTTCTGTTTTCCTCCACCCAAACATAATTTCCCTCTGCGTCCCTTAGATTTCCATACTTCACACAACAAATTTTCTTTTGCTAGTTCTAAATGGAAACATTATAATTCGGAAGGATGAATTTAACAGAATAACAGATTTGGAAGGGACCTTGGGGGTCTTCTAGTCCAACCCCCTGCGTGGACAGGAAACCCTATATTACTTCAGACAAATGGTTGTTCCATCTTTTCCTAAAATCCTACAGTGATGGAGCACTCACAACTTCTGGAGGAAAATCATCCCACTGATTAATTCCTCTAAATGTCAGGAAATTCTTCCTTAGTCAGTCTGATATATAGTTTGGGAAGGAAGGAGACACAGATTGAGAGGATGGACAAAACTAAAGAGTTGGGACACCTCCCCCCACCACCTGATTGAGCCATTGAGGCTTCATGATGGTTTCTTTGTTGATGCTGAATTTGATTCCAGTGGCTCCTTCTCTGACTAGACTCCCAAATTTCACTCTGGTGGTGGACTTATTAGGAAACCACACCCAGCTCAAAATGTCAAAGTCAGCCATCAAATCTCCATTCCTATCCAAGTACATTCCTTCCATGGTGTTGTTGTAGATCTGGGGGTCCTTCAGGAAATGGTGAAGCTACAGTGTATGAGGAAAGATGTTTTTACAGAAATGGAATCGTCTGAACATGTTTTTTTCAATTGAAATTTTTTCTTAAACATACAATCATTTATAAAAATACAATAAAATTTTAAAGTAGAGAAACCCCCCCCCCCTTAGCCTCCCTCCCACCCCCAACCCCCCACCCTTCACTTCCCAGAGCAGAATACAGGGTTAATAAATATGTATATATATATATAATAATTAAGAAAAAAGAAAAGAAGAAGAAGAAGAAAAAAAAATATCATAATTTACCTTTAACTCCATAACCTATAAAACAATTCTCTATAATATTTAATATTCATTCATAAAATAAATGAAACTTTTTAATTCCATACTTTTTCTGAATATAATCTATCCACCTTCCCCATACAGTAATATATCTTTCTTGTGTATGATCCTTTAAATAAGCAGAATTTTTTGCCATTTCTGCAAAACTAGATACTTTAAATATCCATTCTTCTAAAGTAGGCAAGGAATCTTTCTTCCAATATAAACCTACTAATAACCTTGCTGCAGTTATTAAATTCAGCATCAAAGTAGTTTCTTTTTCATTTAAGTCAACAAAAATACCAAGTAAAAATAGTTGAGGAGTAAACTTTATCTTTTTTCTAAAAATCTTTTGAATGTTCCACCAAATCATAATCCAAAAAGCCTTTACTTTTTTACAATTCCACCAAATATGAAAGTATGTCGCATCATTGTTGCCACATCTCCAACATTTGTATATTGGAATACATACAAGATATTTTTTTAGGATCTAAGTGCCATCTATAAAACATTTTATAAAAATTTTCTCTCAAATTTTGAGCTTGTGTAAATTTAACATTTCTAGTCCAAATTGTCTCCCATAAATCCAATGAAATCGGCTCCTGTATATTCTGAGCCCATTTAATCATACAGTCTTTAACCAATTCTGTTTCCGAATCTAACTCTAATAAAACATTGTATATTCTTTTTATATGAGCCAGACTTTGGTTTTTAATCTGAATAACCAATTGTCTATCTTCTAGTGTTATCCCCTCTTTCTTATCTACAGTCCATCTATCCATTATTTGTAAATATTGAAACCATGACTGAAGAATATTTTGCTGCCTTAATACATCTAGGGATTTCAAATGCCAATTCGAACCAGAGCAAATTAACAATTTTTTATACGAGATTTTGTCAAAATTTGTCCCCTTAGAAGTTCCCTCAATTGCATGTCTGGGAATCCCCCAGATAGGTATTTTATAATTTAATCTATAATAATACTTCTTCCAAACACGAAGTAAGGCATTCCTCAAAATATGTAATTTAAAAATCCGATCAACTTCCTTATTGAAAATCAGGTATGCATGCCAACCATATATTAAGTCCCAAACTAAAGATGTTTTTACAGAAATGGAATCGTCTGAACATGTTGACGTACAGAGATATAAGGAATTTGGCTTATTGAACTGCAGCCTGTTTTCTTCTCAGGACAATTTGCATAATTTGTCTATGCATAGATTTGCTTATTTATTAATTGTACTTAATATTACAATTATCAGTGTAAATCCTTGTGGGAGATGTTTTCTTTTCAACATATGGCATTCCCAGATGGCCCCTCTCCTTTTGTTCTATTGTTTTATTTCTCTCCTTGAAAATAACTAGATGGTCGAAGGGCAGGAGAAGGGAAATCCTTTACACACAAATATGTTTGGTTACATCATCTATTGCTTATACATGAGTTTCCCCCTCTTCTCTGAGATGTCCTGTATCACTATAGATGCATTCTTTTGTCCACAGGGTTTTATCTCAACATTCTTTGGAGAATTTCCCCTGCGCACACTGAATAACAAGCACTGCAGTGAGCCTTGATTATTTATTTTGGATCCTGTATTGTGATTCCACAAGAGAGAAGATGGAGCAGTGTAGAAGACACAGCATCAGTTTGTACAACTCAGTCCTGGAAATATTAATTGGCTTTAGGAAATTGGAAAGCAAATGTCAATATTTGCAATTGACTGTTCCATGTACTTTGTCAACGCTGCTAAAATTGAATATTCTTGCTTTGACAAAATATGCAGAACTGTCTGGTATTTTTAGAGTTAATTCAGATGACAGAGAAAAGGGAGGAGAAATAACAAAAGCCAGGGAAAAGGAACGGAAGTGAATCTCTGCCCTGTGGGCTAATTGGATAATGGGATATATGACAGCTAATTTAGGGAGGGAACATGCTGATCATTTAACTGCTCAGAGGAAGAGAACTCAGATCTTAGCATAAAGACTCCGTTATGCCTGTGCTGACATTTTGTAACCATAAATGACTTTTAGGAAAATCAATGCCTGGAAGTTCTTTGAAGTGTTTCATTACCCGGAACCATAACAACATGCTAAGATATGAGTGATCTTGTTATTTGAAGAAAATATGAACACTGATTCTGAGGGAAAGCGTAAATATTGATTCTGGCGCTCTTTGGGTGATTTAACAGGATATACACTGATAACTGTAATATTAAGTGCAATTAATAAATAACCAAGTACAAGGTACCATGATGGGATCATCATATCAGGACTAATAGCAGAAGCAGTCATGCAACAACTTGTATCTATAGCTATACCCACCATTCAACCAACATTGTGGACAAGCTATGTTGATGAAAACTTCATCATCAAATGCTCCCAAATTGAGGAAACAGCCATCTACTCAACAACATATTCCCTGGGATCAAATTCACACACGAAGAGGAAACAGACTACAGACTCCCATTCCTCAACATTGACATAAGGAGACTAGACAATGGAGAACTGGAAACCCACATCTACTGCAAACCTACACACATGGACCAGATCCTCAGCTTCCCAAGCAACCAGCCCACTGCACCCAAAAGAAGCTGTGTCCAGACCCTCTTCAGAAGGGCCAGGACACACTGCAGCATCACAACACTAAGAAAAGTGGAAGAGAAATAGCTGCTTGCTGTCTTTCTCCATAACAGCTATCCTCCCCTCCAAAAAATTCGTATTCCAACACACAGCACCCAAACCACAACATAGCACATAGCCAACCATCACGCAAAAACTAACTCTACCCTATACAAAAGGGATGTCAAAATGACAGCCAGAATTCTCTAACCCCTAGGAATAGCAATAGCCCAAAAACCCACAACAACACTCTGCCAGGAATTATCCAGAACCAAGATACAGAAGAATGAAAGAAACAATGTAATCTACAGAATCAACCATAACCATTGCAACCAATTCTACATGGGACAAACATCATATCAATTACAAAATAGGATCCATGAACACTGGCTGGCAGTCAAATGTCATGATCCCAAATCCTTAATATCTATCCACATCAACACCAAACAATACCAGTTTGATTTGAGCAACACAAAAATAATCGGCCACACTACCACCCGTCACACTCGTGAGTTCATTGAAGCCTGCATTCCACCAACCATTCCATCAACAGACAAGTTGACCTACAGCAAGCCTGCAAACTCCTCAGAATCCAAATCAACCACACAGCCAATCAGAGATGGCACTGAGAGCACAGACCCTCAACCAACCCACGCAAGGCCCCCCACTTCTCACTCACACCTGACCCATCACAAGACCGTCACATGACACACCCACACCTGAAACCCTTATAAACAGATGAACACCAACGCTGACATCCCCTAAACTCCACAGAAGATGTTACCTAGCCTGGTAATGAAATGTTCAGAAACCAACCCACAAGCTTGGAGAACGAATCTTCACCCCCATTAAATACAATGTTGTCTTACATTGTAATATGTTGGGAGAGAATCCAAAATCCCTTTCCACAAGCACCAGATTCTAGAATCTGAAGAAAGAAAAGCTTAACGCACCTGAGATAAAAGAATTGTAGTGGTGTGTGACAACACAGCCAATGTATAATTTGCCATTCAGCAATTCTGGAGGCCAAAGGAAAAAATTAAGAGGAAGACAAGGGATCTTATGAAAGAAAATGTTTCATAATTTTTTTCTCAACATATTCCACATTTCTCAGAGAGTGTTTTGTGACGTTCGTCATCTATCTGTCACCCTTAGCAATACACATGGAACCTATAAGGGAATACCTGCCATGGCTGGATCTTTTCGACTTCCAGCTTGCTTTTTCTCTCCATCCTTATCCTCTGGGATTGAGATGAATAGGCCACATTTAAGGCATGTGCCACAATCTGGATGGCATTGTAAGTTAAGGAGCTATCTAGAGAGAAGATCTTTACAATCTTCTCTTGAGGCAGAGTCTCCAAGTTCTCTTTCTCTGTACACCTTGTCCAGCCTTTCACAGACAAGGCAGGCTTTCCATATGAACAGTGAAATTTTTTAACCATAAATGCTTCGATATAAAAATAGAAATCTATGAAATCATTAAATTTGGTCCTTTGGCTGGTCTGGATAAGGAAAGAAAAAATACTATGGGTATATCTGAAAGAAAAAGTATTATAAGATAATTCGATGGTGAGATCCCACAAAGCTGTTGTGATCCAAAGTTTCCCCACAATAGGCTTTCTCAAGGAATTTAATATGTTTTCTAGAAAAAAAGCTCCTTCTATGAATGTAAATTCTGAATAGTAAACAAATACATTGATTTGGATCCACATGTTGAAAACGGAAACCAGATACTTGTGGTTCTCAGCTTTTAATAATATGATTTGTGAAAAAACAACACAGATGCCATTCTGAGCCAGCACAGGAATGAAGGTCCTAATGAAATGTTCTCCATTATCAGTGTCTGCAGCAAAGACACCAATGAATATCCACCCAAAATACAGCAGCAGTTTAACAATCCCTAGGTTCTGAGCATCTTCTTTGGGGACAGTCCGGTAGAAAAAGGGTAACTGAGTTTTATCACTCAGGATTGGTGAAATAAAAGTGTAGCTGATCTGGAAACAAAAAGAAGAGTTATGTTTTATTTGGGGTTTTTACAAAGCCAACATATGAGATCCTGAAAATATAATGTCAGAGCTTAGGTAGTGGCTGATAGATTCCAGCCTACCTTGGTGGATTTAATAGGGGATCAGAAATGCAGAGAATGTAGCTGTCATCAATGGAAGGTTAAGAAGAAATCCAGAGCTCATTTTATGAAAAGTTGATGCTTCCAAAAAGCCTGCATAGGGCGAGATCTGAGCAAGCATACATTTTGAACTAATCTTTGTACTCAGTGATCACTGTTAATTATGGCTGTATTTATTCTTGTCTCTTTGGGAGACTGAAAGAGGATGTAAAGATTAATTGTACACCGTAATCCATGCTTAACATTTCTATGGAGGAAATCTCCTTGAACTGCTCTGGAATAAACTTGCAGCCATGCACTTGCTCTATACCTGTGGGATTTTGTAGATGCCCAATATGGCAGCCATAAGGATGGATATGTCAGAGTTGGTCTCTTCCAGGAGAACCAGCATGTTCCTCTTCCTTCCACAGCTGTAATTGGGAACATTGGCCTCTCCAGTCGAAAGCAAATCCAACAGACCATCCAATGTCAATCCTCTGTCTCGAAAGTTGTCATGCAGGTTGTAACCCAGGGTGAGGTTGGGTAAGAGGAGGGGATCTTTGTTGATTTTCTGGATGGCAAAAAGGAAGGGCAGAATTTTCCAGTACATCACAGCTACTTTCCTGAAAAGATACATGGATTTTGCCATAATGTTACATTCAGTGAAAATACCAACTTAGAACTAAGGAGAAATTTCCTGACAGTGAGAATAATTAACTAGTGGAATGGCTTACCTTCAGATGTTGTGGATGCTCCGTCACTGGAGGCTTTTAATAAGATATTGGACAACTGTTTGTCCAGAAGGTTATAGGTTTTCCTGCTTGTGCAGAGGGTTGGTCTACTTTCATTGTTTGAAACAGACACATTCCAGACAATCTGGGTATTGTTGTCCCTTGGATTCTCTCACACCTTAGGCTGAGGAGTCCAAAAACATCCCAGGAAAAGATTATGGCAAAGTATTTCTTTAAATGCAGCTCAGAAACAAGCATGGACCTTACCATGTAGGAACAGGAATTGAGATTCACTCAAAGGACTATAATATACAAATTATATTTTTATAATGTGCATGTATGTGTGTATGAGTCTGCTGTATGTATGAATGAGATAGCGAAATAGAATATATAGAATCATGAACGATTTGGATGAGGGGATAGATGGGGAACTCATCAAATTTACAGATGACACCAAGCTGGCAGGAATAGCCAACCCTCCTGAAGACAGGCTTAAGATACAGGAGGACCTGGACAGACTTGAACACTGGGCACTATCTAACAAAATGAAATTCAATGGTTAAAAAAGTAAGGTTCTACATTTAGGTAAGAAAAACCCAATGCACAAGTACAGCACAGGTGGCACCTTGCTCAATAGTAGTAACTGTGAGAGGGATCTCGGAGTCCTAGTGGACAATCACTTAAATATGAGCCAGCAGTGTGCTGCAGCTGCCAAAAAAGCCAACACAGTGCTGGGCTGCATTAACAGAGGGATAGTCTTTTTTCTGAAATGAGATTGATCAGAGACTCCTGTCCTTTTCTTTGATGGACATACTGAGATCATAACCATGACTTCCCAAGCTAATCACTTTGAGAGATGAAAGTAAGTTGTCCATGTAGAGATCAGTTGGACAAGGGTGCTGAGCATTAAAGCATACTTTTGTTGTATCTGCTGAATGTGTTCCATATAAGGAACGGTTGGTGGAATTGGGTATGTCTAGTTTAATGAAGAGAAGGATGGGGGGGGGGTGACATGATAGCAGAGCTCCAATATCTCAGCAGTTGCCACAAAGAAGAGGGAGTCAAGCTATTTTCCAAAGCACCTGAAGGCAGGACTAGAAGCAACGGATGGAAACTAACCAAAGAGAGAAGCAACCTAGAACTAAGGAGAAATTTCCTGACATTTAGAACATTTAATCTGTGGAACAACTTGCCTGCAGAAGTTGTAGGTGCTCCAACACTGGAAGTTTTTAAGAAGAGACTGGACAGCCATTTGTCTAAAATGGTTATAGAGTTTCCTGCCTGAGCAGGGGGTTGGACTAGAAGACCTCCAAGATCCCTTCCAACTTTATTATTATTATTATTATTATTATTATTATTATTATTATTATTATTATTATTATTATTATTATTATTATTATTATTATTATTATTATTGTGGATCATCGCACAGTCAGCCAGATATTCAGACTGGATTTGGCATTTTGTCTACCTATCGAGTCCTTACCCAGGACCTGGGATAGGCAGATGTGGATGTTTGATGGTATTACAGATATCGTCGCAGGATGGAAGCAGTTCCTAGTAAGGCCGCCTTTTGCAATTGACTAATAAAAAATTTGTCAATGTCAATGGTGTTCAAGTGGTGCTCCAGTTGTTTTGGGATTGCACCCAAGGAGCCTATTACTATTGGTACTACCCTTGCTTGCTTTTGCCACAGTCTTTCTATTTCTATTTGTAGGTCTTTGTATTTTGTTATCTTCTCCAGTTCTTTCTCTTCTATTCTGCTATCTCCAGGCACTGCCAGGTCCACTATCCAGACTTTTTTGTCTTTCTTATCGACAATCGTTAAGTCTGGGGTGTTATGTTGCAGGTGCTTGTCCGTTTGAATTCTGAAGTCCTAGAGCAGTTTAATTTTATCATTTTCTATGACTTTCTTTATTTTATGATCCCACCAGTTTTTGCTTAGAGGCAAATGATATTTTTTGCAGATCTTCCAATGCACCATTATTATTATTATTATTATTTAGAGATCAGTTGGACAAGGCTGCTGAGTTTTAAAGCATACTTTTGTTTTATCTGCTGAATGTGTTCCACTTCATGCTGTTTGTATACAGACCAGGGCTTTTTTTCTCATAGAATGCCCAGAATGGACTTCCGGCACCTTTTTAGGATGGAAATTTGTAGGGTAGGCAAGGCGGATTGTGTGACATGTTTGAGTTCCGGCAGCTTTTTTTTTTTTTTTTTTTTTTTACAAAAAAGCAGTGATACAGACGTAACTGTAGATCTAATTAATTAAAACCTCACTGCTTTCCTTCACCCACTTTCTTTCTCAAAGGCAACATAATATAACATCACTCAACATTATGTAACTTACCAATGAAACTTTTTAGAAGGACTCAAACTGAAATTTTGCAGCTCAGGTTGTAGAGTATTTGTTGCAGAGAAGAGTCCACTGATGAGATGGTCTCCTGGCCTGTAATGATTGAGTGGGTCTCTTGCATCCCTTCCCAAAGTCAAGAAGCACCTGGTGCTGATCATCCCACAGGCTGCCTGGGCCAACAAAAGCTCCATCAGAAGTAGAAGTAGAGGGTCCATTTCTGGTTTAACTGAAGGAGTCCCCTGCCTTGCATCTGATCTCAGAATCAGAAGAGCAGAAGAAGTTTGGAGAAGTTGAAAGCAGATAGCAGCAAGACTGACTTTTCTAATATAGTATGAAGTCCAGAGAAGACTTCCCAAATGATGGAAACATGGGTCAACACAACAGCAGACCTCCTGGTGGCCATGAAGCTCAGGCCAGCTTCCCAAGGTGACAAGACCATTTATGCACTAACTTTCATGATGCCAAACATTACTATGTATTGCTCCTGAGTCTGTTGATCCCCTCCAGAGAATCTCTGGAGGAGAGAAGAATCTCTTGACATTTAGCATGAAAGCAAGAAAGAAATCACTATCATTCTACTAATAATTATCTGGAGATGTAGAAGTTTTGCAAAGTCCTCCCTGCAGGATGAGCTGGGAATTCAACTGAAGAAGTCCTGATATAACTCAATATAATGGATTCCTAGAAAGCATCCAAGAGCAAATTGTTCTGTGGGCATTTGGGACACCTGTCATTTTGCTTGGTTGATTTCCAGTTGGTTTTCTTTCATGTTATTATAGTGATGCTTATTTTATGATGCTGTGTTTTTGCTTAGATGAAGTTACGGTTACCTTTTTCTTATTGTGGACTTTTGAGGCTGATGTTGCCTTAGAGTTACTGTGCATTCCTTATTATTCAGATCTTTATGTTTTATGGTAGATGCTTTACTTTTATTCCCATGCTGTAATTCAATGCATATGATTCAAATAGATGTCCGTCCACCAACCCATCCATCCATCCATCCATCCATCCATCCTTCCATCCAACCATGTGACATGTTCCTTTTTATCTGGAAGAGTCAAGGAAAATAAAAAACCTCTAAAAAACTTTTCCCTTGTTATATAACAGGGGTGTCAAACTCAATTTAATTGAGGGCCGCATCAGCATTGCAGTTGCCCTCAGGGGGGCAGGTGGGTGTGGCCAGGGTGGGTGTGGCCAGGGTGGGTGTGGCCTACTGGGTGGGTGTGGATGGAGTGGATGTGGCCTACTGGGTGGGTGTGGCCAGCTCTACCCCGTTCACATCAAGGGTGCCTGTGGGGGCCTGGGCAGGAGTGGGACAGATCTGAGGGTCTCTGGCAGAAGGGGGTGGGAGCAGGGCAAGTGCCAAGGCATGGTCCATGGAGGAGCCTCACTGTTCCTCTCAGGCCATGCAGAGGGGGGTGGGCTTATAGAGCTAAGACTGAATACGTTTCAGCATAGATGGCCACCACAAAATTGTACATTGGCTCCCGGCTGACCTGGGCCAGGGCTAAGGCAGAGGGGGCCGTTCCCTCACTGTTTCCAGGATGGCTTCGCAAGCCACATGAAACCACTTCGCAGGCCGCAACCGGCCCCTGGGCCTTGTGTTTGACATGTCTGTTATATAACCTCAGACAGAGATATCCAACATGAGACATCTCTGGTTGTCTCATACTGATCCAACAGGTAGAAAAGTCTATCTGAACCTCTCTACCACAATGATAGTCTGATGAAGAGTATTTCACCCTGAGTCCTAAATAATTTGCTTCCCTAAATATCTACTGCAAATCACAAAGGTGAGGAAATGAAATGGGGATTGTGGTGTCACCGTACAACCCTGACCTTTTGTATGTGAATCTTGAGATAAGACCTAGGTGATATCATGTGAAACATTTTGTCAGTCTGCCCCATTGCCTCTACCCCACACAGTATATCTGCAGAGGTAGAAGCAAGTGATGAAAGAAACATCCTTTCACTTACTGAAAGCCAATACTCCTGCTTTATTTATTTATGTATTTATTTATCAAATTTATATGCTGCTCATCTCATGATGCGAGGTGACACTGAGTGGCTTACACACACATCCTCCTCATATCTCTCCTGCTTTCTTTCTTGACCTCATTCTTATTCATTTCACAGGCATAGAGAAATGATTAGGGGACTGGAGGCTAAAGCATATAAGGAACGGTTGCTAGAATTGGGTATGTCTAGTTTAACGAAGAGAAGGACGAGGGGGGATATGATAGCAGTATTCCAATATCTCAGGGGCTGCCATAAAGAAGAGGGAATCAACCTATTCTCCAAAGCACCTGAGGTAGGACAAGAAGCAACAGATGGAAACTAAGCAAGGAGAGAAGCAACCTAGAACTAAGAAGAAACTTCCTGACAGTTAGAACAATTAACCAGTGGAACAACCTGCCTCCAGAAGCGGTGAATGCGCCAACACTGGAAGTTTTCAAGAAGAGACTGGACAGCCATTTCTCCAAAATGGTGTAGGGTTTCCTGGCTGAGCAGGGGGTTGGACTAGATGACCTCCAAGGTCCCTTCCAACTTTACTATTATTACTATTATTATCGATCATCGCACAGTCAGCCAGGTGTTCAGACTAGATTTGGCGTTTTGTCTACCTATCGAGTCCTTACCCAGGACCTGGGATAGGCAGATGTGGATGTTTGATGGTATTACAGATATTGTCGCAGGATGGAAGCAGTTCCTAATAAGGCCGCCTTTTGCAATTGACTAATAGCAAATTTGTCAATGCCAATGGTGTTCAAGTGGTGCTCCAGTTGTTTTGGGATTGCGCCCAAGGAGCCTATGACTATTGGTACTACCCTTGATTGCTTTTGCCACAGTCTTTCTATTTCTATTTGTAGGTCTTTGTATTTTGTTATCTTCTCCAGTTCTTGCTCTTCTATTCTGCTATCTCCAGGCACTGCCACGTCCACTATCCAGACTTTTTTGTCTTTCTTATCAACAATTGTTAAGTCTGGGGTGTTATGTTGCAGGTGCTTGTCTGTTTGAATTCTGAAGTCCCAGAGCAGTTTAATTTTATCATTTTCTATGACTTTCTCTATTTTATGATGATGATGATGATGATGATGATGATGATGATGATGATGATTATTATTATTATTATTATTATTATTATTATTATTATTATTATTATTATTAAAAATAATGAAGACTGGATATAAAATAAATAAATAGAATTTTCTGACAATGAATTTTCCTCCATCTACTCAGAGCCTGCCTCCTTCCCAGTGTGTGGAAAGTTGTTGTCCAGGATTTGGGAAGGCAGTGTAAAAGGGGAAGCTCATATGCTGCTATGGCTATCTTCCTTTTGCAGAAGGAAACATCTTCACTGTGGATGCAGGGTGTGTGGGTGACTCCAGAAAAAAGGGGACAGACTTTTGGAAATATAATATACCTTGACATTGTCCATGAAAGGGTGGCCTTTCCTTGATCCACTAATGTAGACCTGGGCATTTTATGGTCCACAGGTCACATTTGATCCTTTGGTTGAGAAGTGGGTTGAGCTGAGAAAGATGGCCAAAGTCACCCAGCCAGTTTTCATGCCTAAAGGGGGGCTTGAACTCATGGTTTCCCACTTCCTACCATGGTGCTTTAACCACTTGGGAATCATCCCAGCTTCCCTTCCTTTGTTTCTGTTTTTTGGGATCAGGCTTAGTCTTGGGCACCTTCAGTAAATTTCAAGAAACTCTCATAATTAAAGACAACAATCGGGATGTTAGAATAGAATAGAGCTGGAAGGGACCTTGGAGGTCTTCTAGTCCAGCCCCCCGCTCAAGCAGGAGAACCTATACCATCTCAGACAAGTAATTGTCCAGTCTCTTCTTAAAAACCTCCAGTGATGGAGTGCCCATGATTTCTGAAGGCAAGCCACTCCACTGGTTAATTGTCGTCACTATTAGGAACTTTCTCCTTAATTCCAGGTTGGTTCTCTGTTTGATTAGTTTCCAACCATTGTTTCTTGTCCTGCCCTCTGATGCTTTGGAGGATAATTTGACCCTCTCTTCTTTGTGGCATCCCCTCAAATACTGGAATACTGCTATCATGTCACCCCTATTTCTTCTTTTCTTTAGACTAGCCAAACCCAAGTCCTACAGCTGTTCTTCATATGTTTTAGTCTCCAGGCCTTGGATCATCTTAATTCCTCTTCTCTGAACTTTTTCCAAGGTCTCAATATCTTTTTTGTAGTGTGGTGACCAAAACTGTATGCAGTATTCCCTGACTTTCTCATGATGTCCTCTGCATATAAGTTAAATAGGCAAGGTGACAGAATACAGCCTTTCTGGACTCCTTTCCCAATTTTGAACCAATCAGTGGTTCCATGTCCAATTCTCATTGTTGCTTCTTGGCTCACATCTAGGTTTCTCAAGAAACAAATACAATGGTCAGGTACTCCCATCTCTTTAAGAACTTGCCACAATTTGTTGTGATCCACACAATCAAAGGTTTTGGATAGGCGAGGAAGCAGAAGTAGATGTTTTTCTGGAACTGCCTAGCTTTCTCCATGATCCAGCTTATGTTGGCAATTTGATCTCTAGTTCCTCTGCCTCTTCGAAATCCTGCCTGTACTTCTGGAAGTTCTTGATCCACATACTGCTGGAGTCTAGCTGGAGTCATACACAATACAACATACAAAACGTATCTGTAATGATATTTCTAGTATTTAAGGGTGTTGGCATGACCGTAGAAGAGACCTCTTCTCTGCTATTAGCATTTATGACTTATTGACTTGAGCAGAGTGTTAAAGTGCTAACAAGAAGCCAACTTGGGGTTACATGAATCTAGAAATTTGGGAAATTTCCAAAAATTTCCTTTCTTGTGCAATAGATTCTCTTTTCTAATTTTATTTTGAAGAAAATGTGTAGGCATCTTCACTGCTTATCCTTCCTTTCCCCCTTTCAATCAAATGTCATTTCAAATCTGGCAATCAGGGTTTCTTCATCAATCTATTGCTTTGTTTACATGTCTCTCCTCTGACTTTTCTCTTTGAAAGCAGGAACACCACACCACCATCTCCCACCCAATCCTGACCCCTTCTTACCAATAATCTGTGGGGTCTATTAGACAGTTTCAGCCCTCCCCTGATGGGATCCTCAGACACACAACCCACTATGGAGAAATGGCTGGTGAATTTGTTAGAATAGCTGAAACGGATAAATTAACTTCTTTGATTACAGAAAGGAAATTATCTACATTTATTTATGACTGGAACCGTCTTATCCCTTTCTTGCATAAAAATGAAAAAAAATGCTAATAAATTTTTGTAGCTCAGGAGTGAAATGACGAGTCCTGAGCACCCTGAGTTTGCTTGTTTTTTTGCAGATGTTTCATTACCCAAACTAGGTAACATCATCAGTGATAGTCACTGATGATAGTTACTAGCACTCATGGTGTTACCTAGTTTGGTAATGAAATGTCTGCAAGAAAACAAGCAAGCTCAAAGAACACCAAGGACCCCTCAAATAAATAAATACTTCTGATTTGATAAAAAAGTACTTTTGATTGTTAGACAGGATAGATTACAGAAAAAAGAGAACATACTTTCTTCTAACAGTTTGGTAGATCTTAATAATTATAAAATATTTTATTAATGAACAAATGTCCCTTGGATTAAAAAAAAAGGTGTGTACCATTTATGTTGCAGTTTTATTTTCTCCAGTTGTTGCCTGAAATTCAGACACCCTAAATTTGGCCTGGAGCTGATGAAAATTTCTCCGAATTTGAGAGATTAAAAACATTTTTTCTTTTGCAAAATTAGCCTTTTCACCCCTACCCAACAATATAAATCACAGTGAAAAACACTTTTGGGAATGGTGGGTGGTCCAAGTCTTTTGATAGGGCACAGAATCAAATGATACAAAAATTTGGTATATGTGATAAATCAGAAAGCAACTAAAGAAAGAATGAATGACATTTATTACCCAAGAAAACTGAACAATAGAAAACATTGATGAGAGATTACATTCCACAAATGGTAAATTTATGGGTTACATCATGCCCTTTCCAGGCTTGATTTGTTTCTTACTTAAAACTTGCAAGTCTATTCAATTACTTTCAGAATATACTGTCTAAGGTTCAGTTGCTGAAAAGGCTAGATTTTTTCCCATAGAAAAAAACAGAAGAAAAGCATTCTTTCTAAAGTCTGAAAGGAGACCAACACTGGCAAACTAAAATGCTAATAACATCCTCACTTAAAGGCTAATAATGAAGCCTAAAATGCTAAATAATACTGCCAGATACAGAAACATAAAAACATGGAAATTAGACTTAACCAGGAGATCACTTCAAAAAGCAGCCTGATAATGTTTTCTCCTGAAAAGTACCCAATTGTTCGGAATTATATTGGGTGAGAATTATATCCCCAGAACATCCATCAGAATCATTTTTTTACTTCAACTTTGAACATCAGTTGCTCCTTTGTATTCAGGTCTGGCCTTAGCAAAATGATGTAACACTTAGCAATGAAGATGCAGCCCAGAAGGCCAGCACTGGAGGCCAAGATGGAGAAGACTTGCACAGCAACCATGAATTTCCCTTTGGTGCTCAGATAGGTAGGCACAAAGGAGATCCAGACACTGCAAAAGACCAGCATACTGAAGGTGATCAGCTTGGCTTCATTGAAGGATGCAGGCAGATTCCTGGCGAGGAAAGCCACCACGAAGCAAATGGCAGCCTGAAAGACCATGTAACCAAGGGCAACATAAAACATAGTGACAGAGC
Source organism: Crotalus tigris (assembly GCF_016545835.1). NCBI lineage: Eukaryota > Metazoa > Chordata > Lepidosauria > Squamata > Viperidae > Crotalus > Crotalus tigris. Next base: position 21,597 of record NW_024097482.1, on the reverse strand, counting down.
CTTCATTGCACTGCAGAACAATCTCCCTAGGCTGCGAATACATGTCGGAATCAGGGAATGAAGGAAAGACTCCTAACCAGGTGAAACAAATGACAACCTGGACACTGGAACAAGAAAGGATGAGGGAGTTGGCCAGATTCTTGCCCAGCCACCTTCTCACTCTGTTTCCTGGCTTTATGGCCAGGAAGGCAAGCACCACCATAATTGTTTTGGCCAAGACAGAAGACACAGCAATGGAGAAGATGATGCTGAAAATTGTTTGTCGGAGAAGACAGGTGGTTCTCCTTGGCTGACCAATGAAGAGAAAGGAAGTCAAGAAGGAAAGCAGAAGGGAGATCAGGAGGATATAGGAGAGGTTCCGGTTGTTGGCTTTGACAATTGGAGTTTCTTGGAATTTAATGAAGATTCCCAAGACTAAAACTGTGGTTAGGATTAGGAATAGGGCAAAGAAAGTAAGAATAATTCCTAAATGCTCTTGATGGGACAAAAAGGTGACAATTTTGGGGATACATTGATCTCGATGCTTGTTCTGATACTGATCGTCTGGACATCTGGTGCACTGGTCTGCATCTGCAGAGGACAAATGTATATTTACCATGAATTTATAGAGCGGGAGTTAAAATTTGGAATCAGGAAACCCACATCTGAATTTGTGTGTATTCATCAGCAGGGGGATGGAAGGCAGAAATAAAAATTTTGATTCCCACTCACCCACCTTCTTTGGTGGAAAAGCTCCCTTCAGCACAAGGGATGCAGTTGTAGCAGCAGATTGGTTTTCCTTCCTGGACCACCTTGAAAAATCCAGGCTGACAAGGCTCCACACACTGGGAGTAAGGCAAGGGCTGAAAGTGAATAGAATTGGCATTCAGAAGCATTGGCAAAACTGATCAGCAATGAAATGAATTATAGAATTGGAACGGGATCAGCAAAACAGGTATGTGCAAAATGGACTAGAAATGGAACGTTGTGTTTCTCCTCCAGGCCATGTTGTGGTGACTACTCCAGGGAAGGTCCAATAATTTTCTACAAAGTTATTTTTTAACACTGAATGCAGTTCATGATAGTCAGACATGTTTCCATTTTGGAGGACTGACTCTGGAAAACTGTCAGAGCAACTTTTGGAAAAACACATCAGCATGATTTAGAGAAGAAATGGGAATTCTGGAATTCTCCAGGATGACGGATTTTGCACATTTCCTGTACCAAATGTCTAGATAATTTCAATCCTTGCATTTCTACATGTCCAAATGAAAAAAATACAGAATTTTATTTCTCTCCCCCCCCAGCTTAAATCCTGCTTCTGTTTTCCTCCACCCAAACATAATTTCCCTCTGTGTCCCTTAGATTTCCATACTTCACACAACGAATTTTCTTTTGCTAGTTCTAAATGGAAACAGTATAAGTCTGAAGGATGAATTTAACAGAATAACAGACTTGGAAGGGACCTTGGAGGTCTTCTAGTCCAACCCCCTGCTTGGACAGGAAACCCTATATTATTTCAGACAAATGGTTGTTCAATCTTTTCCTAAAACCCTGCAGTGATGGAGCACCCACAACTTCTGGAGGAAAATCATCCCACTGATTAATTCCTCTAAATGTCAGGAAATTCTTCCTTGTCAGTCTGATATATAGTTTGGGAAGGAAGGAGACACAGATTGAGAGGATGGACAAAAGTAAAGAGATGGGACACCTTCCCCCCCACCTGATTGAGCCATTGTGGCTTCGTGATGGTTTCCTTGTTGATGCTGAATTTGATTCCAGTGGCTCCTTCTCTGACTAGACTCCCAAATTTCACTCTGGTGGTGGACTTATTAGGAAACCACACCCAGCTCAAAATGTCAAAGTCAGCCATCAAATCTCCATTCCTATCCAAGTACATTCCTTCCATGGCGTTGTTGTAGATCTGAGGCTTCTTCAGGAAATGGTGAAGCTACAGTGTATGAGGAAAGATGTTTTTACAGAAATGGAATCATGTGAACATGTTGATGTACAGAGATATAAGGAATTTGGCTTATTGAACTGCAGCCTGTTTTCTTCTCAGGACAATTTGCAAAATTTGACTTTGCATAGAATTGCTTATTTATTAATTGTACTTCATATTACAATTATCAGTGTAAATCCTTGTGGGAGATGCTTTCTTTTCAACATATGACATTCCCAGATGGCCCCTCTCCTTTTGTTCTATTGTTTTATTTCTCTTCTTGAAAATAACTAGATGGTAGAAGGGCAGGAGAAGGGAAATCCTTTACCCACAAATATGTTTGCTTACATCATCTATTGTTTATACATTAGTTTCCCCCTCTTCACTGAGATTTCCTGTATAACTATAGATGCATTCTTTTGTCCACAGGGTTTTATCTCAACATTCTTTGGAGAATTTCCCCTGCACACACTGAATAACAAGCACTGCAGTGAGCCTTGATTATTTATTTTGGATCCTGCATTGTGATTCCACAAGAGAGAAGATGGAGCAGTGTAGAAGACACAGCATCAATTTGTTCAACTAAGTCCTGGAAATATTAATTGGCTTTAGGAAATTGGGAAGCAAATGTCAATATTTGCAATTGACTGTTCCATGTACTTGTTATCGGAAGAAAATATGAACACTGATTCTGAGGGAAAGCTTAAATATTGATTCTGGCGCTCTTTGGGTGATTTTACAAGGATATGCACTGATAATTGTAATATTAAGTACAATTAATAAATAACCAAGTACAAGGTACCATGATGGATCACCCATATCAGGCCTAATAGCAGAAGCAATCATGCAACAAATTTAATCCATAGCTATACCCACCATTCAACCAAAATTCTGGACAAGCTATGTTGATGAAATCTTCATCATCAAATGCTCCCAAATTGAGGAAACACACCATCTACTCAATAACATATTCCCTGGGATCAAATTCACACATGAAGAGGAAACAGACAACAGACTCCCATTCCTCAACATTGACATAAGGAGACTAGACAACAGAGAACTGGAAACCCACATCTACTGCAAACCTACACACATGGATGAGATCCCCAGCTTCACAAGCAACCACCCCACTGCACCCAAAAGAAGCTGTGTCCAGACCCTCTTCAGAAGGGCCAGGACACACTGCAGCACCACAACACTAAGAAAAGTGGAAGAGAAATAGCTGCTTGCTGTCTCTGTCCACAACACCTATCCCCAAAAAAATTCGTATTCCAACGCACAACACCCAAACCACAACATAGCACACAGCCAACCATCATGCAAAAATTAACTCTTCCCTATACAAAAGGGATGTCAAAATGACAGCCAGAATTCTCTAACCCCTAGGAATAGCAATAGCCCAAAACCCACAACAACACTCTGCCAGGAATTATCCAGAACCAAGATACAGAAGGATGAAAGAAACAATGTAATCTACAGAATCAACCATAACCATTGCAACCAATTCTACATGGGACAAACATCATATCAATTACAAAATAGGATCCATGAACACTGGCTGGCAGTCAAATGTCATGATCACAAATCCTTAATATCTATCCACATCTACACCAAACAATTATAGGATTATAGATAAAATTATTTATAAAGGTAAAGAAGCCTACCAACAAAATTTGATTAAAAAGCCTTTTTTAGATTTTTATTCTAAATTTTATGCTAGTGAAAGTATACAAACTTCAGATATAGAAAAATATTTACAGGGAGCACATTTTCCTAGACTTATGAGGGATCAATGTGATGGGATTAATGGTTTAATTACTTCTGAAGAGATTATTTTTGCAATTAAACAATTGAAGGTTGGTAAGACTCCAGGTACTGATGGGTTAACAGCGATTTATTACAGGATGTTATCTGACGAAATGATAGAACCATTAAAGGTACTTTTTAGTGATATTTTATCTGGAGCAGAATTACCTCCATCCTGGAGAACGGCCTTCATATCATTAATTCCAAAGGATGACCAGGATCTGTCCCAACCTAGAAATTATAGGCCTATATCTCTTTTAAATACCGATTATAAGATTTTTGCAAAAATATTGGCAAATAGAGTAATGCAGGTTTTGAAACAATTGATTCATACTGACCAATCTGGATTTATAATGGGGAGATATATGAAAAACAATGTAAGACAAATTGTTAATTTAATAGAGTATTTGGATAAGAACAACCAAATCCCTGCTGCTTTAATATTTATAGATGCGGAGAAAGCTTTTGATCAATTAGATTGGAATTTTCTATTGAAAGTTGTAGAGGAAATGAATTTTGGAGATAAATTCTTGTCTGCTCTCAAGGCCATTTATCAACAACAATCGGCACAAATTATAATTAATGGGGGATTAACAGACGTATTTAAAATAGGAAAAGGTACAAGACAGGGTTGTCCTTTATCCCCCTTGTTATTTGTATTAACAATGGAGATTTTACTTATTAAAATTCAAGATTCATCTAGATTAAAAGGAATAAAAATAAGTAAAATTGATTATAGGCTGAGAGCTTTTGCTGATGATTTGGTTGTGACATTATCCCATCCAACAGATTCGGTCCAAGATTTGGTTGAAATTTTAGCACAGTATGGACAGGTCTCTGGTTTTAAGGTAAATAAGAATAAAACTAAAATATTATTGAAAAATATGTCTATGAAGGGAAAAGATTTTATAGCTGAAACAACCGGTTATGAAATAGTTAATAAGGTTAAGTATTTAGGAGTTTATATTACAACATCTAATGTAAAATTGTATAAGAATAATTATGAGCGCTTATGGGTTAAAGTTCAAAAAGATTTAAATGATTGGCAAAAGCTACAACTATCGTTATTGGGGAGAATTTCAGTAGTGAAGATGAATGTTCTACCAAAGTTTCTTTTTTTGTTTCATATGATACCCATTTTAAAGAAGGATGCTAATTTGGATGAGTGGCAGAAGGGTATTAATAAATTTATTTGGGGCGGGAAGAAATCAAGGGTAAAGTTTAAGATTTTACAAGATGCTCGAGAAAGAAGTGGACTTAAAGCACCAAATTTGAAATTATATTATTATGCGGCCACTTTCACTTTAGTAAGTGACTGGCTCAATTTAACAAATACAGATATTCTTGTTCTTGAAGGGTGAGATTTATTATATTAAAGTGGTACTGGGAAAAATATGCATGGCACATAAAATATGTGTGTGAAAGGCAGGCAGCCCGATAAAGAATGTATGTAAAAGGGAGGTTTGTTTTTGCTTATTAGACAGTTCTTATATTTAGAAGGGCCAGACATCCTATTCATGGCTTTGCACATGATATATTGCTAACGGCTTGCTTGTATTACTGATTACTCAAAACATTCTCATGTGAAAGAGGAACCATCGATTATAGATCTGTCTAGCAGCTTTATGTTAAAATAAGGAACTATAGAATGTAACCATGTAAGGAGTGTGACTGACTCAGGAAGTAATCCTATAAAAATGGTCATCAAAGTACGGACTGTTGTTCAGATTCCTTTAGCCATGATGGCTCTCTGAACCTGCGCAATAAACTTCCCTTTCCTGAAAGAGCTGATTCAAGTTTTTCAATTCTACTACATTTTCTGGTGCGTTGGTCGGGAAAAGCTTGAGTGAGGCGATATTTCGCTGAGGACGGCTGGACCCTTCGGACCTGCTGGTAAGCCATCTCTGAACTAATTCTCCAGGCGCCATGGGGGTGTGTTTCCTCCAGGAGACAGCTGTGGCTTCTCAGCAGAGCCGACAGGACTGAAGGCCAGTCCAAGAACCCTTCGGGAAAGGAAAGGAAATCTGAACAATTCCTGGCCAGGACGGGTGTAACTACAAGGCAGGCGAGTATGTATTTAAAGTAAATGGTACCTATCTCATTTGAAGATAGAAGAGGGGGCATGATCACTCCCCTGGACTCGGGACGGCGATCCTAATGAAGTCCGTGTTAGGTTGTGTGGGTGGTTAAGCCAGTGCATTCCCTACTAGTGACCGGTGGAACGTCCGGCACTGTAGGTCATTGGCAGTGTGTTAGGATGGGGGGGCGTAGTAGCATTCCCAGCACCCCGCTGGAATGCATGTTAAAAGGATTTGATAGGTATTTTAATCATACTCAGTATAGAGTCCCTTACCCTAAGGTAACTAAGGATAGACTGAGGCATTTGTGTGAATATCAATGGCCCCTTTTGGATGTGGGGTGGCCCCCAGAGGGGACTTTTAAGAAAACTATCCTAACCAATTTTAGTATATAGATCAGTGGGGGGATGCAGTAGCAGGACGAGCTGATGAGTTATTGCAATGTCAAGCTGAAATGGTTCGTTTGTGTGTGGCTAGACCCAAAGGAAAAAAAAAAAAGCTTCAAGTACAAACTAAAAGAGTGAAAGATGTGAAGATTTTAGAGACTAAGGTGTCAGATGCTAAGAAGAAGATAAGGATGGAGGTAGAGGAGTTGATTCTCAGACCTCCTCCCTACGTTCCACCTTTCTCCCCCTCCCCCCCCCAGTGCCGGCTGTGGCAGAGCCAGCAGCCGCTCTGCCGGAGGAAGGGCTGATTGCCCCTGCTGTGTCCGAAGAAAGGCAGCCAGCTGTGAGACGAAAACAGAAAGGAGGAGGCTCTCAGCCCCCAAGGAGGAAGGGGATTCGGAAGGTCTCTCTGTAAATATAAGGGGAGAAGCAAGTAAAGAGGAGCAATTGTTGAATATTTTGTTGACTCCTGAGGAAAGGGAGAAGTGGAAGGCTGCTGTTAGGCAGTGTTTGAAGGATAGGTTGCCGGCTGTGCGGGATATACAGCCAGAGATGGAAGCCAGGGCACCAGAAAAGGACCCTGAACGGAATACACAAAATCCAGCACACATGACTTTGTTAAAGGAATATCAGAATTTAGTAGTAGAGGCTCTTTGCAAGGCTGGAAAGCCTTCAGTGAATGTGTTAACGCCGTCTTTTGTGATGCAGGAGGCAGATGAAAGTCCGGAAAGTTTTTTTTTGCAAAGGCTGATTGAGGCTTATGAGCTTTATACACAGGTTGATCCAAGGAGAGCAGACAATGTGCGAATGTTGAATGAGAGGTTCATAGCACAGAGTTATGAAGATATAAGAAAGAAGTTGCAGAGGTTAGTTAGAAGGAGCATTAGGAAAGAACACTACAGAATTGTTGGAGGTGGCCAGGAAGGTGTTTGTTAATAGGGATAAGGTGGAAAAACAGGAAAGAGATGCTAGAATGCATAAGAAAACAGAGTTGTTGGCTGTGGCATTGCAAGGAGGGATCATGCTGGGACCTAACCAGTGTGCTAACTGCCAGGAGGAAGGTCATTGGCAAAGAGAATGTCCACAGAGACACCTGCGAGGTAGAGGTTGGAAAGGGAGAGAAGGCAGAGGATGTGGAGGTGTTGGCAGTGGGTCCCCCATGCACTCCCCCTTCATGGGTAGAGGGCAGAGAAGGGCTCCAGGGAATGTAGGAGATGGTATAAGGAATGTGAGAGAGGGTTTGAGGAATGTGAGAAATTGGAACAGGGACAGGGAGATTGAAGGTATTGGATTGGCAGGAACTAACTGGTCAGATTGACGGGGACCAGGCTTGAAGGAAGCCCCCCCTGAGCCATTGGTTACTTTAAATATAGGGGGCAAACAGACAACGTTTTTGGTGGATACTGGAGCAGGAAGATCAGTTGCGGATTTGAAAGCAGAGTCTTTGTGTGTGAAGTAAATATGACTGTTACTAACCTCAAGAGAAAAGAAGATACAAAAAATAAATAAATAACCTCACCCTGTTTGTCTGGCCAACAAACAAAGTGAAGACAGATGTGTTTTTTTTTCATTTTTTTTCTTTTTTCTCTCCCTCTTAAGAACAGCCCAAAGTTACCTGCTCAGGCAGGAAATCCTATACCATTTTCTTGCCTATTCTGCTCTCTCCCTTTTGCAAATGTTAGTGTGTTAAAACTTGTTTATTTTTTTGTGTGAACTGTTAGAAAAAGAGCTTGTGTTAATAAATGCAAACAGGGTTTGGTGAGCTCTCCTTTGTTGGTTCTTTGCTAGGTAATTTATTTATAAAGAAGGACAAAGGTTGGAGGAGGTTTTGACCCAGAAGTGTGTGCGTGGGGGGGGGGAAGGCAGCCAGTGGCATTTTTATCTAAAATTGACATTTGGGGACATCTTGGTGGTTAGCATTTCTTATCAAGTGTGGACAATTTTAATCAGGAAGCCTTAAGGAGGTATACACTTGTTCGTAGCAAAGTGGTTTTCAGTTGTGGATTTGAAAGATGCTTTTTTCACGATTCCTATTCACAAGGCTAGCCAGCCGTTGTTTGCTTTTGAATGGGAGGGAGAACAAAAGAATGCCTTTAGGGAAGTGAAACAAGCCCGCACATCAGCTCCAGCGTTAGCCTTGCCTAACTTAGAAAAGCCTTTCAATTTGTATGTTGATATCAGGAAGAATGTTGTCTTGGGGGTGTTAACTCAACAATTAGGACAGTGGCAACGCCCGGTGGCTTACTTATCTAAGCAATTAGATGGGGTTGCCCAAGGCTGGCCACATTGTCTGAAGGTTCTTGCTGCTATAGCAGTCCTTTTACAGGACTGTAATAAATTGACCTTCTCATGTCCCATAAGTGTCCACACCCCTCATGCAGTTCATTCTATCTTAGATAATAAAGGGCATTTGTGGATCAGCAGTCAAAGGCTTTTTAAGTATCAGGCAATGATGATTGAAAACCCTCAAGTGAAATTAGTGGTGTCTAACCGGCTAAACCCTGCCACTCTATTGCCAACGGAAGTGGATTCAGAACATAACTGTTTGCAAGTCTTGGAGACTGTTTACTCGAGCCGTCCGGATTTATCTGATATTCCTCTTCAGAATGCTGTTCTGAATTGGTATACAGACGGCTCGAGGTACATGCAGGATGGGAGGAGGATTTCTGGATATGCTATCGTGGACGATGAGGGCGTGGTGGAAAGTAGTCCGCTGGGAGCGAACTGCAGTGCTCAAGTAGCAGAATTATGGGCACTAATTAGGGCATTGGAAAGAGCGGAAAGGGAGACTTTAAATGTCTGGACCGATAGTAAATATGCTTTTCTAATTCTGCATGCTCATGGTGCTGTGTATAAGGAGAGGGGATTCAGGGATTCGGCTGGCAAACATGGGTTACATGGACACTTGATAAAGCATCTTCTCGATGCAGTACAAAAGCCAGCAAAGGTTTCAGTTATGCATTGTAAAGGGCCATCAGGGGGGAGTATGGGGGAACTGAATAAGCAAGTGGAAAAACTTAGGAATTATGTTGTTGAACAAACACCTTCTAAACTAATAACAAGATGTCATCCCTTTAAACCAGGGGATAAGGTGTGGGTAAAACATTGGAAACATGAACAACTGGAGGGGAGATGGGAAGGACCTTATGAAGTAATAATGGCCTCTCCTCTAGCTATAAAAATTGCAGAATCTAAATCTTGGATTCACTGGACCAGAGTTAAAGCAGCTGCAGAACCTCTGTGGACAGTGAACAGGGACCCCAAGGTTCCCACCAAACTCACTCTTAAACGTGTTTAGTATGTTTAATGAATATTTTATTGTTTGTAAACCAGATATTGTGTTAGCACAAGTGTATCCTGCACATATATCTACGGCTGTCTGGCTGAAATTCAACCCCCTGCTAAGCCACACCCGGAAGCTGGCTTTCTACGCACGGGAGAAGAAAGGATGAAAGGCTTCCTCCTGCTTTTATGTAGTGCTATTGTTGCATGTAATAATGTTTGTCTTTCTAATTTAGGCCAATGGAGCAAGCCAGAAGAAGCTCCCCGCATTATTCAATCATATGCTATAGGCACTGGCAATTGTGAAGGTCACCCCCCTATTGGATTTTCCCCAGAATGTTGGAATGGTATCTTGCCTCATCCGTGTCAATTTCCTAAAGCATTTGACAGAATAGTTAAAGAAGCCTGTATTACAAGACCACCTGTCAATCCCGAAGCCTGTCAGTATATTGGGTATATTCTTAGGAAAGGCATATGTGTAAAAGCCCCATACAAGAAGCCTCCTCCTCCAGTTACTTTGGAGTGTGGGCCTCCTTTATTCTGGGGATGGGAGTGGGTCACCCTAGTCTCGCAGTTGAAGACGGGATGGAAGGGGACTTGCATAGTACATGTTATCCCGGTGGAGTTTGGAGTGACTATCCAAAGACCCCCGAGGAAGCGCCCAGGGAGAAAACGAAGTAAAAGGTCCCCTCAGAATAAGGATATGCCCCATCCATTGGAGTCAAGGATGCAATTTAACTTGTGGGTCCAATTGGCTAAGCTAACCAACATCACCGATTTTTGCCTATCCGAAGCATATGACATGGAGAATCTACTGTCCACATGCTTGATACAGGTGTGTGTTCCTGTTACAGTAGCTAAGGAATTCAGTCAACATGGGTTTAAGGAACACATAGGCTATGAAACAATGTACAGCTGGGGTCACATTTCCAAGTTTCTACCAACTGATGCTTTAGCCTTACATACTCCTAATGTAGCCATTCCAGAAGACTTATAATGTGCACATATCACAGGGTGGGAGCAGAATATACCTTCACCTCATTGCCTGAAAGTGAGCCAAGAAAAGCTAAATTGCACATCTTTCCAAACAGTGTCTTTTGGGTATGCAAACATATGGTTACCTAAAGGGTGGTTCTTCACATGTGGGAATTTCAGAGACAAGAGTATAACAACATACATACATCAGACCCAAGTGTTTACGGAATGAAACTTATCTGCAAGGATGAGATAAGTCTCATCAGGGGGGAATAAAGTGGTACTGGGAAAAATATGCATGGCACATAAAATATGTGTGTGAAAGGCAGGCAGCCCGATAAAGAATGTATGTAAAAGGGAGGTTTGTTTTTGCTTATTAGACAGTTCTTATATTTAGAAGGGCCAGACATCCTATTCATGGCTTTGCACATGATATATTGCTAACGGCTTGCTTGTATTACTGATTACTCAAAACATTCTCATGTGAAAGAGGAACCATCGATTATAGATCTGTCTAGCAGCTTTATGTTAAAATAAGGAACTATAGAATGTAACCATGTAAGGAGTGTGACTGACTCAGGAAGTAATCCTATAAAAATGGTCATCAAAGTACGGACTGTTGTTCAGATTCCTTTAGCCATGATGGCTCTCTGAACCTGCGCAATAAACTTCCCTTTCCTGAAAGAGCTGATTCAAGTTTTTCAATTCTACTACAATATGGTTGGCATGCATATTTAATTTTTGATAAGAAAGTAGATTTGGTCTTTAAGTCACATATTTTAAGATATGCTTTACTTCAAGTTTGGAAAAAATATTATTATAAGTTAAATTATAAAATACCTATTTGGGGGATCCCTGGACAAGCAATCCAGGGGGTTTCTAAGGGGGTGATTTTTGACAACATTTCGTATAAAGAATTACTTATTTGGTCAGGTACTGATTGGCAATTAAAGTCTTCTGATGTGTTAAGGCAAGAAAACATTTTACAATCGTGGTTTCAATACTTGCAAATTGTGCAGAGATGGACTTTGGATAAGAAAGTGGGAATTACTTTAGTAGATGAAAATTTGGTAATTCAGATCAAGGATCAGAATTGTGCCCATATTAAAAGAATTTATAATGAGTTAATAAAATTGGATTCAGAAACAGAGTTAGTTAAAGATTGTATGATTAAATGGGCCCAGAATATTCAAGAACCGATCTCGTTGGACTTATGGGAGGAAATTTGGACTAGAAATGTTAAATTGACGCAGGCCCAGAATTTGAGGGAAAATTTTTACAAAATGTTTTATAGATGGCATTTGGATCCTAAAAAGTTGTCTTGTATGTACCCGAACCTGCAACCTAAATGTTGGAGATGTGGTTGCTTGGATGCAACCTATTTTCATGTTTGGTGGACCTGTAAATTTATTAAAGCCTTCTGGATTATGATTTGGTGGAACATTCAAAAGGTTTTTAAAAGGAAGATTAAGTTTACTCCCCAACTGTTTCTTTTGGGAATTTTCATGGACTTTAATGTTAAAGAAACTATCTTAATGTTGAATTTAATAACAGCAGCAAGATTACTGGTGGGTCAATATTGGAAGAAGGATACTCTGCCTTCTTTAGAAGAATGGGTATTTAAGGTTTCTAATTTAGCAGAAATGGCCAAAATTTCTGCTTATTTAAAGGACCATTCACAAGAGATATATTTTAATGTATGGAGAAGATGGATAGAATATGTTCAGAAGAAATATGGAACGACAAAGTTTCACTTATTCTATGAGTAATGATTTTGTTTATAAACTTATGATGTCAAAGTTTGAAGAGAGTTAAGGGTTTTTATGATTTTGTTCATTGTATAATTAGTAAACTTAAACATATTATGTTTAATATGTTTGCATAATCCTGTATTTTGCTCTGGGAAATCGGGGTGGGGGGAGGGGGGTGGGGGTAGATGGGTTGAAGTTTAAGTAGTTCAGATAAAGTAGAAATAGTCTCATTGTATATAATATTAATGTTTTAATTTTGAGAGAGGAACTTCTCAGGCATTTCCCCTGGACCGCATCAAGAGGGAGGAGAAGAAGGTGAGAAGTATGTAGGAAGGTTGAGGTGAAGGAGGAGAGGGGGTGAGTGAAGAAAAAGAGGGAAAGAAGTAAGTTGGTTTGAGGTGGGATGCGGTTTGGGGGAAAATGGGCGGACAAGACTGAATGTGGCGTGTATCAATTTGTTTTATTTTTTATCTGAAGTATTTGTAAGATTGTTATGTATTGTAAAGTTGAAAATAAAAATTTTTACAAAAAAAAGTAAAAATAAAAGCCAGCTATTCTTCCCTGAAAAAAAAGTAAAAATAAATTAAAAAAAACACCAAACAATACCAGTTTGATTTGAGCAACACAAAAATAATCAGCCACACTACCACCCGCCACACTCGTGAATTCATTGAAGCCTGCATTCCACCAGCCATTCCATCAACAGACAAGTTGACCTACAGCAAGCCTGCAAACTCCTCAGAATCCAAATCAACCACACAGCCAATCAGAGATGGCACTGACAGCACAGACCCTCAACCAACCCACAGAAACCCCCCACTTCTCACTCACACCTGACCCATCACAAGACCCTCACTTGACACACCCATACCTGAAACCCTTATAAACAGATGAACACCAACGCTGACATCCCCTAAACTCCACTGAAGATGTTACCTAGCCTGGTAATGAAATGTTCAGAAACCAACCCACAAGCTTGGAGAACGAATCTTCATCCCCATTAAGTACAATGTTGTCTTACATTGTAATATATTGGGAGAGAATCCAAAATACCTTTCCACAAGCACCAAATTCTAGAATCTGAAGAAAGAAAAGCTTAACGCACCTGAGATAAAAGAATTGTAGTGGTGTGCGAGAGTACAGCCAATGTATAATTTGCCATTCAGCAATTCTGGAGGCCAAAGGAAAAAATTAAGAGGAAGATAAAGGATCTTATGAAAGAAAATGTTTCATAATTTTTTTCTCAACATATTCCACATTTCTCAGAGAGTGTTTTGTGACATTCATCATCTATCTGTCACCCTTAGCAATACACATGGAACCTATAAGGAAATACCTGCCATGGCTGGATCTTTTCGACTTCCAGCTTGCTTTTTCTCTCCATCCTTATCCTCTGGGATTGAGATGAATAGGCCACATTTAAGGCATGTGCCACAATCTGGATGGCATTGTAAGTTAAGGAGCTATCTAGAGAGAAGATCTTTTCAATCTTCTCTTGAGGCAGAATCTCCAAGTTCTCTTTCTCTGTACACCTTGTCCAGCCTTTCACAGACAAGGCAGGCTTTCCATAGGAACAGTGAAATTTTTTAACCATAAATGCTTCGATATAAAAATAGAAATCCATGAAATCATTAAATTTGGTCCTTTGGCTGGTCTGGATAAGGAAAGAAAAAATACTATGGGTATATCTGAAAGAAAGAGTATTATACGATAATTCGATGGTGAGATCCCACAAAGCTGTTGTGATCCAAAGTTTCCCCACAATAGGCTTTCTCAAGGAATTGAATATGTTTTCTAGAAAAAACGCTCCTTCTACGAATGTAAACTCTGAATAGTAAACAAATACATTGATTTGGATCCACATGTTGAAAACAGAAACCAGATACTTGTGGTTCTCAGTTTTTAATAATATGATTTGTGAAAAAACAACACAGATGCCATTCTGAGCCAGCACTGGAATGAAGGTCCTAATGAAATGTTCTCCATTATCAGTGTCTGCAGCAAAGACACCAATGAATATCCACCCAAAATACAGCAGCAGTTTAACAATCCCCAGGTTCTGAACAGCTTCTTTGGGGACAGTCCGGTAGAAAAAGGGTAACTGAGTTTTATCACTCAGGATTGGTGAAATAAAAGTGTAGCTGATCTGGAAACAAAAAGAAGATTTATGTTTTATTTGGGGTTTTTACAAAGCCAACGTATGAGATCCTGAAAATATAATGTCAGAGCTTAGGTAGTGGCTGGAAGATTCCAGCCTACCTTGGTGGATTTAATAGGGGATCAGAAATGCAGAGAATGTAGCTGTCATCAATGGAAGGTTAAGAAGAAATCCAGAACTCATTTTATGAAAAGTTGATGCTTCCAGAAAGCCTGCATAGTGCGAGATCTGAGCAAGCATACATTTTGAACTAATCTTTGTACTCAGTGATAACTGTTAATTATGGCTGTATTTATTCTTCTCTCTTTGGGAGACTGAAAGAGGATGTAAGGATGAATTGTACACCGTAATCCATGCTTAACATTTCTATGGAGGAAATCTCCTTGAACTGCTCTGGAATAAACTTGCAGCTATGCACTTGCTCTATACCTGTGGGATTTTGTAGATGCCCAATATGGTAGCCATAAGGATGGATATGTCAGAGTTGGTCTCTTCCAGGAGAACCAGCATGTTCCTCTTCCTTCCACAGCTGTAATTGGGAACATTGGCCTCTCCAGTCGAAAGCAAATCCAACAGACCATCTAATGTCAATCCTCTGTCTCGAAAGTTGTCATGGAGGTTGTAACCCAGGGTGAGGTTGGGTAAGAGGAGGGGATCTTTGTTGATTTCCTGGATGGCAAAAAGGAAGAGCAGAATTTTCCAGTACAACACAACTGTTTTCCTGAAAAGATACATGGATTTTGCCATAATGTTACATTCAGTGAGAATACCAACCTAGAACTAAGGAGAAATTTCCTGACAGTGAGAATAATTAACTAGTGGAATGGCTTGCCTTCAGATGTTGTGGATGCTCCATCACTGGAGGCTTTTAATAAGAGATTGGACAGCTGTTTGTCGAGAAGGTTATAGGGTTTCCTGCTTGTGCAGAGGGTTGGTCTACTTACATTGTTTGAAACAGACACATTCCAGACAATCTGGGTATTGTTGTCCCTTGGATTCTCTCACACCTCAGGCTGAGGAGTCCAAAAACATCCCAGGAAAAGATTCTGGCAAACTATGTCTGAAAATGCAGCTCAGAAACAAGCATGGACCTTACCATGTAGGAACAGGAATTGAGATTCACTCAAAGGACTATAATATACAGGTTATATTTTTATAATGTGCATGTATGTGTATGAGTCTATGTATGAATGAGATAGGGAAATAGAATATAGATTATAGATTATAGAATATATGATTTGGATGAGGGGATAGATGGGGAACTCATCAAATTTACAGATGACACCAAGCTGGCAGGAATAGCCAACACTCCAGAAGACAGGCTTAAGATACAGGAGGACCTGGACAGACTTGAACACTGGGCGCTATCTAACAAAATGAAATTCAATGGTGAAAAAAAAAAGGTTCTACATTTAGGCAAGAAAAACCAAATGCACAAGTACAGCACAGGTGGCACCTTGCTCAATAGTAGTAACTGTGAGAGGGATCTCGGAGTCCTAGTGGACAATCACTTAAATATGAGCCAGCAGTGTGCTGCAGCTGCCAAAAAAGCCAACACAGGGCTGGGCTGCATTAACAGAGGGATAGTCTTTTTTCTGAACTGGGATTGATCAGAACTAATCAATTAGAGACTCCTTTCCTTTTCTTTGATGGACACGCTGAGATCATAACCATGACTTCCCAAGCTAATCACCTTGAGAGATGAAAGTAAGTTGTCCATGAAGAGATCAGTTGGACAAGGATGCTGAGCATTAAAGCATACTTTTGTTTTATCTGCTGAATGTGTTCCATATAAGGAACGGTTGCTGGAATTGGGTATGTCTAGTTTAATGAAGAGAAGGATGGGGGATGTGTGACATGATAGCAGAGCTCCAATATCTCAGCAGTTGCCACAAAGAAGAGGGAGTCAAGCTATTTTCCAAAGTACCTGAAGGCAGGAAAAGAAGCAACGGATGGAAACTAACCAAAGAGAGAAGCAACCGAGAACTAAGGAGAAAATTTCCTGACAGTTAGAACAATTAATCAGTGGAACAACTTGTCTGCAGAAGTTGTAGGTGCTCCAACACTGGAAGTTTTTAAGAAGAGACTGGACAGTCATTTGTCTAAAATGGTTATAGGGTTTCCTGCCTGAGCAGGGGGTTGGACTAGAAGACCTCCAAGTTCCCTTCCAACTCTATTATTATCATTATCATTATTATTATCATTATTATTATTATTACTATTATTATTATTACTATTATTTACAGATCAGTTGGACAAGGCTGCTGAGCTTTAAAGCATACTTTTGTTTTATGTGCTGAATGTGTTCCAGTTCATGCTGTTTCTGTACAGACCAAGGCTTTTTTTCTCATAGAATGCCCAGAACAGAGTTCTGGCACCTTTTTGGGATGGAACTTTGTAGGGTAGGCAAGGCGGGTTGTGTGACATGTGTGAGTTCCGGCACCTATTTTTTTTTTTTTTCAAAAAAACAGTGATACAGAAGTAACTGTAGATCTAATTAATTAAAACCTCACTGCTTTCCTTCACCCACTTTCTTTCTCAAAGGCAACATAATATAACCTCATTCAACATTATGTAACTTACTGATGAAACTTTTTAGAAGGACTCAAACTGAAATTTTGCAGGTCAGATTGTAGAGTATTTGTTGCAGAGAAGAGTCCACTGATGAGATGGTCTCCTGGCCTGTAATGATTGAGTGGGTCTCTTGCATCCCTCCCCAAATTCAAGAAGCACCTGGTGCTGAGCATCCCACAGGCTGCCTGGGCCAACAAAAGCTCCATCAGAAGCAGAAGTAATGGATCCATTTCTGGTTTAACTGAAGGAGTCCCCTGCCTTGCATCTGATCTCAGAATCAGAAGAGCAGAAGAAGTTTGGAAAAGTTGAAAGCAGATAGCAGCAAGACTGACTTTTCTAATGTAGTATGAAGTCCAGAGAAGACTTCCCAAATGATGGGAACATGGGTCAACACAACAGCAGACCTCCTGGTGGCCATGAAGCTGAGGCCAGCTTCCCAAGGTGACAAGACAATTTATGCACTAACTTTCATGATGACAAACATTACTATGTATTGCTCCTAAGTCTGTTGATCCCCTCCAGAGACTCTCTGGAGGAGAGAAGAATCTCTTGACATTTAGCATGAGGGCAAGAAAGAAATCACTATCATTCTACTAATAATTATCTGGAAATGTAGAAGTTTTGCAAAGTCCTCCCTACAGGGTGAGCTGGGAATTCAACTGAAGAAGTCCTGATATAACTCAACATAATGGATTCCTAGAAAGCATCTTCTAAGACCAAATTGTTCTGTGGGCGTTTGGGACACCTGTCATTTTGCTTGATTGATTTCCAGTTGGTTTTTTCATGTTATTATAAGTGATACTTATTTTATGATGCTGTCAGAATCCAATTATATTTCATCTTTAATCATCAAATATAGAAAACCCCAATTCTGCCTTCTCTGGATTCTGCCATAAGAGGGAGAGAAGGGGGAGAACAAAAGGGGCTTTATGGCCCTCACTTCCTTCAGTATACTTCTAAGGAATTGAATGTGTTTATTGCAACCTCAAAGAGTTTGAATGTAACTAGCACCAAAGAACCTTACCATAACAAAGGGGGCTATTTACCTTTCATGTAGTTTATCTGAAGTCTCCATCCAGACGGAAGAAAGGAACAAAGGGGTGGAATTGTGATGCCTGAAACTATCACTGGAAGGGGGGGTGATTGGGTGGGACTGCTGGTGAACCCCTTAAAACCTTGAATGGGAGAGCTTGGACCCCAAGTCCTGTCTAGCCCGCCTGCAACCACTTCTTCTTAATAAAGGATTCCTGTTGGAAGAATTATTCCAAGAGTTCTGTCTTCTTAAGATGCAAAGTGGGGTGGGTCCTTACATTAGACAGGACTTGCAAAATTAATCCACCTGGAAGGGAGACCCTTGCCGGGGGATTTTGCAAAAATTTACCATGTCAGACAATGGAGCAAGAGAGGGGGAAAACTCCCTGGAAAAGAGAGCGCTGACCCAGTTGGAACCTTGCCAGATGTTGGGATCCGAGAGGTCAGATTCCTCAGGAGAAGAAGTGGTGGAGACACAGGACCACAAGCCTCGCTGGTCAATGGGCGTTGGAAAGAAAAGTGAGTGGGGAAAGGAATCAAGAAAAGTGACCCTGAGACGGGGGACCAAGCAACCAGAAAGGAAGCAGGAGATGGAGAAATCCCTGCACGCAAGTGAAGAGGGAGGAAGCTGGGCACCGTACTCAGACTGGATCCTAGAGAAAGCTATTGACCTGATGAAGAGAACTCTCAGCTCCCTAGGAGAGGAGAATCCTGAGCCCTACGGCCGCCCCAGCTCCTGGAGCCGCAAAGGGAGAGACACCGAGGGGGACGTGGAACCTGCAACCCCGGGGACATCTACT
Source organism: Crotalus tigris (assembly GCF_016545835.1). Classification (NCBI taxonomy): domain Eukaryota; kingdom Metazoa; phylum Chordata; class Lepidosauria; order Squamata; family Viperidae; genus Crotalus; species Crotalus tigris. Next base: position 2,834 of record NW_024097482.1, on the reverse strand, counting down.
GATCCAGTAGCCCCCACCCCCTACCGGACCACAGATGGCAATCTGGACGGAAGACACTACCACCAACAATGGAGGTACCGATCCATTCCAAGACGTCCACCGTTGGAGGTGAAATTCAAAGGGGAGCCAACACGCTTGGGGTTTTTCCTAACCCAAGTCCTCAGCTACATGGAGGAATATGGGCAGGACATTCCCAGTGACAAAGCCCACATCTGGATCGTGCAATCTGCCCTGGATGGACCGGCTGCAGATTGGGTGGTGAACTTGCATGACTCCAATGCCCCAGAACTTAGTAACTTCAAACGTTTCATGTACTCTTTGAGAAGACAATTTGAAGACCCCTGGCTGATCGCAAAGCCCGTGAAAGGATAAAAACGATGAGGCAAGGCAAACGCCCAGTGGCCGAGTATACACAAGAATTCCGGGCCATTGCCAGCAAACTGAATTGGCCAGAAGACATCCTCCTTGGCCATTTCAAAGACGGACTAAACTATGATCTATATGATGCTTGCCTGCCCCGAGGGGACCCACATCGACTTGAGGAATGGTACGTCTTGGCAGAGGAAGCAGAGATCGACATATTGAAGAGGCACCGCCGAGGAAAACAATGGAGCCGCCCCCCGCCTGAGCTGACACACGAACCGGTGAAATCATCGGCTACAGCCAAGAAGCAAATGGGGTGTTTCAAGTGCGGAAGAGAAGGGCATCGAGCTGTAGAATGCCGCTCAAAGCCCCCCAGCACAACCCAGACAGATCCCCAATCAACAAATCCGGAAAGTCTTCAGCTAAGCCAAAAGAAACGGCCATGAGAATGATGGAAATTGCAGAACCCCCCACTCCTGCTCACCAAGGGGAAAGAACTCCAGCCTACACCACAGGGCCGGTGGATACCTCAGATGACAGCTCAGAGGGCGAACCCCTGGTAAGTGGATCATCACACCCATCTCAAAACAGTGACTATATTAATCCCCCCCATGCCCGAAGCTGTGAAGGTGAAAGCCTTAATAGACTCTGGCTGCACCCGCTGCCTCATTAGCCCAACACTAGTGGGGAATCTGGGCATCCCATCCAGGAGACTGGAACAACCAATCTCATTTGGCCAGCTAGATGGATCCATAGCAGGGGGGGTGCCAGCTACCCTAGCCACTTTGCCAATACATCTCTCCCTGGGCAACCATGAAGAGGACTTAACGTTTGTGGTGACCCCAGGTATGGAATGCCCAATGATTCTAGGGATGGAATGGTTGAAAAAATGGAACCCCTGGGTAAATTGGAGGACGACAGAAATCAAATTCCCGAAGGGGGACCCTATGGACTTAAAACCCCAAGGGAGGCTACCAGAATCAAGAATAGAAAAAGCATCCATAGGAGAGGAAAAAAGATTAACAGAAATACCAGAGGAATATAGAGACCTTGCTGAAGTCTTCAGTGAGGAGAGGGCGAATGAGCTTCCCCCCCACCGACCCACAGATTGTACCATTGAATTCAAGCCTGGGGCAAAACTCCCAAAGCCCAGATTATACTCCATGAGCCCAAAGGAGAAGGAGGAAATGGAAAGATTTATAAAAAAAAAACCTAAAGAGAGGTTTCATTGAGCCAGCCAAGCCTAAAGTGGCTGCCCCGGTCCTTTTTAGAGAGAAGAAGGATGGCTCCTTACGTTTATGCGTGGATTATAGGGCCCTGAATAAAATCAGTGAAAGCAACCTATACCCTCTGCCCCTCATGAAAGACATGCTGTAACACCTATCGAAAGGGAAATTTTTTTCTAAACTAGAGCTAAGTGAAGCTTACTGTCGCGTGAGAATTAAGTAAGGGGATGAATGGAAGACTGCATTTAACTGCCCCATGGGGTGCTATCAATTCAAAGTCTTGCCATTTGGATTACAAGGGGGCCCTGCAGTATTTATGCAATTAATCAATGACGTTCTAAGGGAGCACCTGTTTAAGGGGGTCCTTGTTTACTTGGATGACATTCTTATCTTTACTGAAACAAAAGAGGAACACGTCAACCTTGTCAGGGCGGTTTTAAAGAAGCTGCGAGCCGCCCACCTATATGCCAAACTCTCAAAATGCGAATTCCACCAGGAAAGGATAGACTACCTAGGCTATTGCATATCCCCACAGGGCATTGAAATGGACCCAGAGAAGGTCAAAGCAGTATTAGATTGGGCGCCACCCCGCACAAGAAAGCAACTACAAAGTTTCCTGGGCTTTGCAAATTTTTACCGCCAATTCATCCCCTCATTTGCACAGATAGCCTTGCCCCTCACGAACTTACTAAAAACGAAGGGACCATCCTCAGTAAAACCTAGCCAGCCACTAACATGGACAATGGAGTGCCAAGCAGCGTTTGAGAGACTAAAGAGACTTTTTTCTGCCGATCCAGTACTAAGACACCCAGACATGGACAAGCCCTTCGTAATACAGGCATATGCAAGTGATGTGGCAGTGGGGGCTGTTCTATTACAAGAAAATGATGATGGAGTATTGCAACCCTGTGCATATACATCCAAGAAACTCACAGAAACAGAACAGCGCTGGCCCGTATGGGAGAAGGAGGCTTATGGGATACGTTGGGCATTACTCACATGGCGACAGTTCCTGGAAGGCAACAAAATCCCCTTCCAGGTGTTGACTGATCACAAAAATTTGGAAGCCCTGAAAACTTCCAGGAAACTCAATCCCAAACAAGCCCGCTGGTCCCAGCATTTTCACCAATTCCAATTTAAGCTCAAACATTTACCAGGAAGAAAGAACTTCCTGGCCGATGCACTATCTCGCATGCCCCAATATAACAGCGCACGAACCACAGACTCTAGACCAATAATGGCAGA
>NW_024097481.1:0-24524 GCF_016545835.1 Crotalus tigris | reverse complement strand
CAAAGGATTCAACTTTGCAGTCGCTCCCAAACACATCCCCACTGAAACCATTATATGTGGAGTTGAAACCAGCCTGACCAAAATCAACCCCGACGACACCAACAGAATCAGACTCGAAATCACCAACATCCTCTGCACCAGCAAGCCCCCCAAAAGCAACTTACCCAAAGAGGAACAGACAGCACTACGTAACCTGAAAGAAGACACCAGCATAATAATCCTACCAGCAGACAAGGGCAACGCCACGGTGGTTATGAACACATCTGACTACCAAAACAAATTAACCAACCTACTCCAAGACTCCACATACAAACCCCTAAATACAGATCCCACCACCTACCTGGAAAAAACCACCAGATCCAAAATAAAAGCCTCCCCATTAGCGAAGAGATCCAGCAAAGAATCATTCCCAGAGAGAAATCATCCAGATGCCCCAAACTCTATGGTCTCCCCAAGATACACCAGGAAGGAACCCCACTCAGACCTATAGTCAGCTCCATAGGCTCACCTCTACAAAACCTAGCCAAATTTCTCGCCAAACAACTACAGCCCTATGCAGAATCCATTACCTCACACGTAAAAAACTCATTCCAGTTTATAGAGATCATAAAGAAACAAAACTTACAGCCCAGCGACCTACTAGTGAGCTTCGATGTCATATCCCTCTTCACACAAGTGCCTATCAAAGAAGCCTTGACAGCTATCCAAAACAAATATAACCCCCCCAAACACATCTTAGATCTGACCAACCACTGCCTATCCAACACATACTTCATCTATAACGGACAAAAATACAAACAAACAGAAGGAGCACCCATGGGATCACCCCTCTCACCTGTCATTGCCAACCTCTACATGGAACACTTTGAAACCCAAGCTCTAGAAAAATCGGATCACAAACCCAAACTCTGGCTCAGATACGTAGACGACACCTTCATAATCTGGCCACATGGGAAAGAAAAACTGGACACCTCCCTCACACACCTCAACAGCTTACACCCCAAAATACAGTTCACCATGGAAACAGAAGCTAACAACCAACTTCCCTTCCTGGATGTCTTAGTCTACAAGAAATCCAATGGCTCCCTAGGACACACCATCTACCAGAAGAAAACACACACAAACCGCTATCTGCACGCTCTCTCACACCAACACCCAGCACAGATCAACTCTGTAGCCAAGACACTCATCTCCAGAACAAAACGCTTAGCTGACGACCAACACCTAAAACCCGAAAAATAACACTCTCCCCAATGTACTAACATCCAGGGATTCCATAGAAATAAGTACAAACCTAATCCAAAAAGAAACCCCCACCAAAATCCAAGACAAAGAACAAGAAAACGGCAAAGCCCTCCTCCCATACATAAAAGGCACCAAAGACAGAATCAGTAAGATCCTTCATAAACACAACATCAAAACAGCATTCTGCACAAACAGAAAAATATCCACCATCCTTAGAAACCCCAAAGATAAAAATGAATTAGAAAATCAAGGAGTATACGAAATCCCATGCACCACTTGTCCCACCACATACATCGGACAAACCAACAGAAGAATAAGTGCACGCATGAAGAACATAAGAATCATCAAAAAGAGGAACCAACATCTACCTGGTCCAACACCTTAAAGCTACAGGGACAGAAAATGATTTAAAAATACCAGAAACCATTGCAAAGTGAACTTTTAAGAACAAGAATAATCAGAGAAGCCACGCGATAGAAAAAACGCCACACAGCCATGAACAAAGCGAGGATGATTACACCACCCCTTTTTTTTTTTCCCCGGGGGACTACCAGCCATTTGGAAACCCGCCCTCATGGACAAACGACTCCCTAACACAAAAAATGATACCAGACCCACACTCACAAAAACCACACAGGATGTCACCACCAAACATCCACGCAAAAAACAAATCCAAAGCCACACTGACTATGAGGCACGACCACAAACCAGAAGCCAGACCACAGCTGCATCATTAGCCACTTTAAACCCCCCCAATCCATACATGAAGCAAACTGACACCCTCCATGAAGAGGAAGCACGACCACGAACACGAAGCCAAGGAATGGCAGGGCAGCCCAAAATCTTGACTCCCTCTGCAACTCAGACTAACCTGAGCACAACCAAACAGAACACTCCCCCAGCCAATCAGAGCACAGCCAACCCCCCAGCCAATCAGAGCACAGCCAACCCCCAGCCAATCAGAGCACAGCCACGCCCCTAACCAATCAGAACACACCTCCACCCAATCAGAACACAGCCAAGCTCCCACCCAATCAGTTCATACCCCACTGGCAGTTAAAAGGAAGAAACAGCTAAGACCACACATTGATCCTCGAAGCACGAAGCTGAAAACACCAGCCTGAAGATGACGAATGGGACTTCGTCGAAACGTCGCCAAGACACTTCCAACTTTACGTGGGAGAAAACCCGAACAACCAAAGACCTACATACAAATACCCGCGAAAACCTCAGAAAACATATATATATATATATATATATATAAAATGGTTTTGATTTATTGAAGGGGATACTGTATTATTAATTAGATGATTTAATAGATAACTTTTAGAAAATAGAACAAGATTATACTCAAATAGATAAGATGTGTATTTTGAATATTAGATTCTGTTATGAATTGAGATAAGGGAAACCTTGGTTACCTAAAGCCTGGAAATTATAAATATCAAATGTTAAATCTGAATATTGATGGGAAACTAAAAATTGAGAAAAAAACCAATAACAGGACATTATAAAGATTGAACGTAAAAGTAATTAAGATATGTATATGCTAAAAATGTACTGATAAATGTAATAAAGATATTTTTACTTAGTTGATATAATAAGAACTGTATTAGCTTAAATACGAGATAGTAGATATTAAGGGAAAAAGAGAGGAAATATATGATGTTTTAACTTGAGATTTGTACTAAAGATTTTTGTATGTTATTGAATTATTAACCCATGTTAAAAGCCACCATGTTGCTTTTTAAATACTTACATGTAATAAAGGACTAAAAACAAAAAGAAAGGTCATATCAAGATCAGATATAATCATGTGATGCCATACTTAATGACTGCACTACTTAATAATTTTTCTGGTTCCTATTATGGTCTTCAAGTCAGGGATAAAATCAAAATCATTAAACAGAATCTGTTACCAGCTAAAAAAGTAGTCTCCCCCCTAAAATTATAAAGGAGGTAAGAATTGTGATAATCTCACTTATATGAATTGCTGGTTTGTGGGCATATTTTCTCTTTATGGCTAGTTGTTAACTTATGATTATTAATTTAACAATGGTTTGAAGTTATGATGGCCTCAGAAACTTAAATGTCTCATACTTTCCCCGATGCTTATGTTATGTCCCAGTTGTGGTTGTAAGTCAAGGACTATCTATATTGTATGTTGTAGAATATTAAAAATAATCCTAATTTCTGTAAAGCATTTGTTAATATGGAATATACATTTTCAACTTTTCTAGATAGGTTCTAGATAAAGTACTCCTTTTTATTTCTTCAATATAATTTTTGAGATGTGACTAGATTGTACAGAGTATTCTAATTGCAATAATATCATAATTGTTTGAAAGTTATTATATGGTATTTTATTTGCAATTTCTTTACTAATTATCACCAACAGATTATTTTCTTCCCATAGTAACTGGATACAATGCTGTTATTCAGCTATCCAATTATAGTATCTTTCCTTATCAGTCACCACTAGTTCAGGCCCCTAGAGGAAGTATATGAAATTAGTTTTTCTCTTAATATGCCACCTTAATTCTATTATATCTCTTTTCTTATAAACAACTATCTTCTTCTGCACCCCTAAATTAAAAAAAGACAGGTTTATGGAGTTCTTTTTTTTAAAAAATCATCCCAATAATGATAATCTTGGTTATCTTACTGGTCTTACTCCAATGCAGAAATGATGGTACATCTCAAACATACCAAAAAAACTAGAAATAGACTTTCTGGATGGCTTAGAGGAATCTGAGATTTCTTTTTCCTTTGCATTTTTGTCTGTTTTATACTGCACCAATTTTTCATTTTCACTTTTCACTTCTTCCACTTCCATGGGTTTCTCATTAGTTTTATCTTTAGAATCTAAATATAAAGCAGAAACCAAATGTTTAATATTATCTGTAGAAAATTTAACTAAGTTTTAAAGCCTAACTCATTTCAACTCAAGTTTGCTTTGACTTGCTTTTTGATACACAAGATAGCTGCAGACAACTTCTGTGAAACAAACATTTAGAGAACAATATTTTGAACTTGAAAAGCCTACAGAAGATCTGAAGACAGGGCAATTTCATATGAGCATTGGCAAACATGATTGGACTCTACACTATATTATTTTTTGGTCAAAAAATATGTTGCAAACGAAAACCGTGGACCTAATTTAGAATGTAAAAAAATATGATTTTAATGATTGAGTCAAACTTAATCTCTAACTGGGTAAACTATACTAACATAGAAGTAATTCAGAAAAAATGTACTTCTAAAAAACAACAACAAAGTTATATTCAGTATTTTAGACCAGTTTTCCTACTGTCTTGTCTGATAGCCATTTTCATTCCATAAGACTCAATAGCAAGTCACTGAGTTATTCCAGTACCCTTTTGATTTCCTCATATTAACCATTGTATTCTAATAAACAGACAATAAAGGGCTCACCATCTCTATCAAGGTCTTCCTTCCATCGTTTGGTACTGCGGCTTTCATGGAAATTATAACTGTTGTCTTCTTCCTGTGGTTTACGTTTAGAAAGTTGCTTGCGGGCTAAAGGTAAAAGTAAATTTTATTTGCAGTTAAACTGGCACTACTTTTTCCAACAATTAGGAAACTTTTACTTCACTTAAAGCAAGTAAGAGATTATAAGAAATTTGATATGCTGTATTTAATTAATATCAAAAGTCCTGCCTATGTAATTTCTTTATCAAAAGTATGTCTTAACTTAAGCAAAAAAGATTTACAAAAGTGATAAGATACAGATAAAGAAAATAGTTAAATGATAAAGGATGTCTACAGAATGCCACACAAAACCTCGTTATTCTAGATCAGGCATGTCAAACTGCCAGCCTGCAGGCCGGATGCATCATACTGAAACTGTGCCCACCCCATTGTCAGCAATGGGGAAAAAGTCACGATATGTTGCGCAACGTTGCGAGTTTTACATGCCTGTTCTAGACGGACAGTGTGGATTTCTTTTGCTTTTTTGATCTTCTTCGAAGTTTTGCTTTCTAGAACTCAATGCAAATGTTTCTAAGTAGCAAAAACAGGAAGTTGGAAGAAGCAGAGAAGTAGGCCTCAATTCTGAATTGGCAACTTTTAGGATACGGCAATATCCGAGTACCACCAGTCGCCTAGCAAGGTGTCAAAAACTTGATGACAAAAAAAAAAAAAAGTAAAAAAGTGATAAAGTACAGGTAGTCCTCGACTTACAACAGTTCGCTTAGTGACTGTTCGAACTTACATTGGCACTGAAAAAGTGCCCCCCAAGCCACAGCCGAACAAGACACCTGCCTGCCCACCTGGCGGCGCTCTACCTCCTGTCCGAGGTTTTCATTGTTGTGAGCATTTCTGTTGAGGATTGGCAGCGGGGGTGGGGTGGGGTATGTGTAGTTTTTATTCCCCCCGTCTGATGGGTGGTTGCAGCAGGTTTTGGTCACTTCACATGACCCTGGGACACTGTGACCATCATAAATATGAATCAGTTGCCACACATCTGAATGTAAATCACAAGACCCTGGAGATAAGGCAACATTCCAGCTGATTGGTGCTTCTTCAGGGCTCAGCAGAAGCGCCAGGATCAGCGTCGAGCTCCAGCTGGAGCCTGGTGCTGATCCTGGTGCTTCCACTGAGCTTTGACAGTCCTGCAGCTCCAGCCATCTCTCGCTCAGGCTTGCGCGGTGCTGCCAATGGTTCAGCTCATTCCTCTCCCCCGCTACCACTTTTCTAGGATGGTCGCATACCACCTGCCAGGTGCCAATGTACCACAGGTGGTACCCGTACCACTGGTTGAAAAACTCTGTCATAGGCAATCTTGGCTGTAGACTACATGTTAGAAGAGTTTCAAGAAGCTAAGACTTCAATCTGCTTTCTTATACCAGAGCTATCACAATGAAGCTGGTGAGGCTGCGTAGCACTGCTTGTTGACATTTCTAATATACCATACTTGATGAAATGAGTGGTCTATAATAAATGTCAGGCATTAAAACTAACCCTCTATCAAAATCAAATTGAGCCAAATGGATTTGATGGGGTTAGTCATTAAGGTTCTATTCTCATCCAGCTTTCTGCAACTTGGATGGACTTCAGATTACTAAATTCCTCAAAAACATGAAAAGTTGTGGAAAGCTGTCTACTGTGAAACCAGAACTACTCTCTAAGTTCAAGACTTCCTAATTCTATTAGGATTGCACAATAGTCTTTTAAATAATAATGTTAGAATTAAAATACCTATAGAGCAAAGATATTGAAATGGTTTCTTGTACACCAACTTTTCTGAGTTGGATGATCAAGAGGATGAACTTACCAGTTTTGCGCCTTGGGATATTGAAAGATATGGTTGAACTGGTGGTAGTTGGGCTGGTACTTGGAGAGATGCTCTCTTCAGAGATCTTTTGCTCAGAAACACAGTCAGGGCTCTAAAAAGAGAGCAGTACTAACTGACATAGTATTGACAGAAAGAATAACCACAGACAATCATACATCTTGGATTGAACATTACAATAAAAGAGGACTAAATCAGTATTTATTATAACTTTTATGCTAGTCTGATAAGAACAATCTAACTTATATATGTGCTACAATTGAAATTAAATGAGAAACCCAACTCCCAACAACTCTGAGCAATCAGAAATAAAAATATGTTTTAAAAATAAAATCTGTATTTTTGAAAGATAAAATCAGAAAATCTGCATTAAGAGGTCAAAGAGTTCTTTATGGATCAAATATTAGGATGTTATAGGAACTGACTTACCAACTTGTTGTCATCTGCTTGTGCATCCTTTCCAACTAATTCCACAGAATCTTCTTCATCATCACTCTTAAGGACCTTAGCAACTTTTTTTGATGCAGAATTCACCGGGAAGTCTTCACCGAATTCTGAACCATTTATTAATTTCCTGACAACAAAGTATTTAGCATTAATTACTGAACTACTAAATATCCTATTTATTCTCACTCACACCCTGGTTGGTACCTTTTTACTCTCCTACCATTGGGTAGGAGATACAGAAACATAGCCAGCCGTACCAACAGGCTGAAGAATAGCTTTTATCCATGGGCTGTCAGGCTTCTGAATGGGACATAACTTTATGCATGACAGACTCGTAAGGCCGACGTAATGTGCAATTAGTTCACAGGGTTAAATAAGTTGGGGAGTTGTAGTCACCATGAGTTTGTGGTGGGGGGGGGACTGAGGGAGGCTCAGCCAATTTCACAGTATACATGTTATACTTTGATAATAAAGTGTTTATTATTATTATTTATTGTATATATTGGTTAAAAGTCAGTTATAGAAAAGTAGCAAGGACTATGTATTCAAAATCAGTATTCTTCGAAGATTTGGTAGAAGAATCATTTCAAGATTGTCTAAGATGATGAATAGACTTTGCAGCTTGGTGTATGAGTACATATCTCAAGGTAACTCACTTTTGTGAAATAAGCACATCTTCCATGTGGCTGTCTTCTGCTTTTTCTTTTTCAGACTTTATTCGTGCCAGAGGCTGGAAGAATGATCTGCTCAGACATAAATAAACATGGTTTACATATTCTTCCTCGTTCTCAGGGCTGCAGAGTACATAATAATTTTTACAAGAAACAGAATGATATCTTAGTTTCTGACAGCTTTCCAGTTCAAAAAGCCAGAAGCTTCCATAATAAAGCAAGTACATACCGGTAGATAGCTTAAAATAGATAATGGAAAAGCGTACCTAAATAAAAGGGCAGGATAAATATATATAATAGCAGTAGCAAATGCTGCCTCTGCAAAGAAGTTGAAGAAATGGTGAATCCCCCAGCACCTGTAAGATCGCACAAACTAACTAGAAACAATGGCATGACTAAATGGCAACAGAGGTGTATTGGAATATCTTCAGGAAACATCATTTGCCTGCAAGCAAGAACTGGTAGGACCACAAAATAGGCAAAATAATACAAATGAGGAGGCTAAAGTGCTCTGGGACTTTAGAATTGAAACAAACTAACTCCTGTCACATAACAGCCCAGACTTACAGTAACGGTCAATAAAAAAGACAAAAAAATCTGGATGGTGGATGCTGTAGTACAGAAGAGAAGAGATCGAACTGGAGAAAATCCCAAAATACAAAGACCAGCAAATAGATGTAGAATGATTGTGGCAAAAGAAAACAAAGATAAAATGGAAAGATAGAAACAATTTTAAGAGGCAATTTGGGTTTAATCCCAAAACAATTGGAGCACCACTTGAACACCATCAACTCTTACAAAACCAATTGCAAAACAGTTTTAAATGGAACAGCTTACATTCTGTAATGATAATCAGACAAGATCTGCCTATCTCAGGTCCTTGGAAGTATTTAATAGGTGGATAAAAATGCCAAATCCAGTCCAAAAATCTGGCTGTATGTGATCAGCCATATTTTTTTAAAAATCACCCTTTAATTAAAAAGAAACCTTTTGGAAACTTTAATATGTCTGTCTTTGCCCAACTACTAAGAAGACAGGGTGCCAATACTTTGGCACTGTTCCTGCTCATAGTGAGCACACAGCTCAACTAATTTCTCCCAAAGGAAGTTATGGTCTTCAAGAAAGACAAAAAACAATACTACATCTACAGTGGGGCAAAAAAATATTTAGTCAGCCACCAATTATGCAAGTTCTCCCACTTAAAAAGATGAGAGAGGCCTGTAATTGTCATCATAGGTAGACCTCAACTGTGAGAGACAAAATGAGAAAACAAATCCAGACAATTACATTGTCTGATTTGGAAAGAATTTATTTGCAAATTATGGTGGAAAATAAGTATTTGGTCACCTACAAACAAGCAAGATTTCTGGCTCTCACAGACCTGTAACTTCTTCTTTAAGAGGCTCCTCTGTCCTCCACTCATTACCTGTATTAATGGCACCTGTTTGAACTTGTTATCAGTATAAAAGACACCTGTCCACAATCTCAAACAGTCACACTCCAAACTCCACTATGGTGAAGACCAAAGAGCTGTCGAAGGACATCAAAAATTGTAGATCTGCACCAGGCTGGGAAGACTGAATCTACGATAGGCAAGCAGCTTGGTGTGAAGAAATCAACTGGGGGAGCAATAATTAGAAAATGGAAGACATACAAGACCACTGATAATCTCCCTTGATCTGGGGCTCCACGCAAGATCTCACCCTGTGGGGTCAACATGATCACAAGAACAGTGAGCAAAAATCCCAGAACCACATGGGAGGACCTAGTGAATGACCTGCAGAGAGCTGGGACCAACGTAACAAAGGCAACCATCAGTAACACACTACGCCACCAGGGACTCAGGTCCTGCAGTGCCAGATGGGTCCCCCTGCTTAAGCCAGTACATGTCCGGGCCCATCTGAAGTTTGCTAGAGAGCATTTGGATGATCCAGAAGAGGATTGGGAGAATGTCCTATGGTCAGAATGAAACCAAAGTAGAACTGTTTGGTAGAAACACAATTTGTCGTGTTTGGAGGAGAGAGAATGCTGAGTTGCATTCAAAGAACATCATACCTACTGTGAAGCATGGGGGTGGCAACATCATGCTTTGGGGCTGTTTCTCTGCAAAGGGACCAGGACGACTGATCCGTGTACAGGAAAGAATGAATGGGAACATGTATCGTGAGATTCTGAGTGCAAACCTCCTTCCATTAGCAAGGGCTTTGAAGATGAAACATGGCTGGGTCTTTCAGCATGACAATGATCCCAAACACACCACCCGGGCAACGAAGGAGTGGCTTCGTAAGAAGTATTTCAAGGTCCTGGAGTGGCCTAGCCAGTCTCCAGATCTCAACCCCATAGAAAACCTTTGGAGGGAGTTGAAAGTCTGTGTTGCCCAGTGACAGCCCCAAAACATCACTGCTCTAGAGATCTGCATGGAGGAATGGGCCAACATACCAGCAACAGTGTGCGCCAACCTTATGAAGACTTACAGAAAATGTTTGACCATTGTCATTGCCAACAAAGGATATATAACAAAGTATTGAGATGAACTTTTGATATTGACCAAATGCTTATTTTCCACCATAATTTGCAAATAAATTCTTTCCAAATCAGACAATGTAATTGTCTGGATTTGTTTTCTCATTTTGTCTCTCATAGTTGAGATCTACCTATGATGACAATTACAGACCTCTGTCATCTTTTTAAGTGGGAGAACTTGCACAATTGGTGGCTGACTAAATACTTTTTTTGCCCCACTGTATATATATATATTAAAAAAGATGATACACTTTCCTATGCCTGAAAACTGTTTGTTGTCTTATTTGGGGTTCTTTCTTGTAAGCCACTGGGTGGCTTGAAAACTTATTTGTTAAGTATTTTAATTGCTGATATGTTCCTTTTACATATTTCAAGAAATTGTTAGCTTTTGTTCTTAAAATGGTAATGCTGTTCAGTCCAGAAAAATCATTTCATAGTCAAACACTTCACCCTGCAGTTTCAAATGTGTCTTGGACATCAGAAATGAAAATTTTCAATTTTCAATAAAACAAACTTTATTTGCTTTTATATGTCATGCTGTCACATACCTTATGTTGCTCTGCATTGTAGAGATCTGGATTTTTCCTTAGCTCACCAGTTCCACAAAATAGTTAGCATAAACAAGTTCATGGATTATCATATGTATTATATCCTATTTCCTAGGATACAGCTGAAAGAAAACAAGAGATGCAGATTGAATTTGAACTGTGTAAAAATGTGACCTTTGGAATTCCAACAAGATGTAGTGATGGCAGACTTGGATGGCTTTAAAAGACTGAATAAATTCATGAAAGGTGTGTCTATTGGAGACCTGATGTTTCCTTTGGCTTCGGGATATCATGCCTCCATATACCACTTTCAAAAGAAAAAGAACAGGTCATATCTCTCTGTGTTTACCTCAGAAGTCCCTTGTTTGTTAATGTGAAGAAAGAAATAATCGTATAAGGTGAATCTTAGCTTGATTCAGCAGGGCTGTTCTTTGGTTCTACTTTTAGAAGCATAACAGGACATTTTCTGGGTTGATTTTAAGCTCATCAAACCCACCCCTGCTCAACCCAGGCATACATATAAAGATAGCTATTTAGCATCTGCTTGAATGCATATAATGGAGCAAAAACTGCTATTTCTCCACTTCTGGTTGGTTCCACTTCTAACATTTGAAAAAATTACTTTTCTCTAATTTATTGTTCTATGTCCTGCCTTTTAGATTTTGAAGAATGCTATCAATCTTCCTCTCAGGCACCTTTTCTCAGCTTCTTTAATCTCTCTTAATTATTATTCCCATTATTATACATAAAATATTTAATGACTGGTAGCACACAATTATATATCTACAGTTTTATTTTTATTTTGTGGAAGCTGCCTGCAAAATCTTTTCAATGTTATTTCTCATTGGACAGGTCAGGTTTGAGCTGTTACAGATCTCATCCATAAAATGGATAAACATATGACAGCATATTACAGCACTTGACAATGGGGAACAAGTAACTTTCTAGGGAGCAGTTTTTAAAGCAGGCAACATTTGTGAAACAAAAGCTCAATGAAGATGTTAAAATAGCATCTTTTCCAGGATTGCTTGAGTTGTAGAACAGAGAAGATAACTTTTATTGTCATTTTTTTTACTGTGGGCACAATGGCACACATCAAAAAATGAAATTTAGTTAATTCAATTTAAATTTTAAATCATAGTATTATAATTTGACATGCATGTCCAGTTTTCTACATTCTTTCATCGAAACTGAAACAATAAAAATGTGGAGACAGGTAAGCTAGAATCCGGTAACTTGGTTCCTTCTATATGCTTTGTGTAAGATGTCAACATGCTGCTCTAGTTCGATTAAATTGGAGGTGTCATTTTATTTGGAGCATTAGTTAGTTATGTTCTAAGACAGTGTTTCTCAAAGTATAATTCTAAGTCCCCCAAGTCCTGTTAGGGGTCTGCAAAATGAAAATTATTTGCCAGCCTATGTTAAAAAAAAATAACACAATGTTAAATCTCATCAAATAATTGTGAAAATAATAGTGGCAATGAATGCATCAATTTTAATATTGAACATGGTAAAAATTGATAAATATAACCCATGCAAACGAAACCTATTTTAGCATCCTCTATAACTATTCAAAGTGGGAAAGGGTGAGAGAGAAAAGTTTAAGACATACTGTTCTAAAAGATCAATTGTAAAAAGGAATCACAGGCATTCAGATGAAAGTTGTTTTGGGGATGTGTTATTCAAATTTGATGGCATATTGGTTATGAGGGAGGTTATGATATTTAAGATGGCCTCAAGTATCAAATACTTTGAGTCAGAAACTTTGTGCCAGTACCCTGAAAAATTCATTAAAGACATCCTTTACCTGGATTGCTGCTGAGTTCTAGTCTATGATACCAATAATATCAGCACTAGCCTACTGCATAATATGACATTAGATTCCTTCCTCCAAGAACCCAAGCAGTTATTATACTTCCTCTAATTTCCTCCTCTAGAACAGCACTGCTGACAGCTAGGTTACATTTGTATTCTACTGTAGACTAAAAACTGCTATCATTACTGGCACTAATCCTGTTGGAATTTAGTGAATGTAATAGAGACGTCTAAAATCTCTGGAACTATTAAAATTTAAAGGCTTTTCTTCTGCATCAAATTATTTATAATATTTGCCATACTAGCAGATAAAAGTTAAAGGGGCTTTCTAAACCATTCTTCTATTCCATGTTAATATTTACACAATATTTACATAGCAAGCATGTGGAAATTACTATTGTCTAGCATTATATATGCAATAAATACACATTCATAGTTTTTCTTCCATTTCTCCCTCATTAACACAGCATTTTTAATAACTGCTGATCTGCAAGACAAATGATTGCATAAAGAGGCACTAGACTTTCTCATTCATTTAACACACATTTGGAAATATATATATGCAAAAGCAAGGGAAGAAATAAAATCCCACAGATCATACAGCAAGAAACTAAGTCTGAAAATGTCTTTTCGATGTTTTGCAATGCTGCTTCTCTCTTTTAACTCATCTTCATAAGACAAGCTGTTTTATATTGATTTGCTTTAAAAAATATCACACTTTCTCATAAAATTTGCCACAGTAATTTATACAAGAGCATACAAATAGAATATTATAAAAAGGATCCTTGGGGACTAATATTTCCTTTTGAAAGGAATGGGTAGCTCTGTTATTTAGCTTGCCTCCATTTTCCCTCTCGTTCTGACCTATCTTGCAGCCACTATAAGAACAGAAGAGCCAATAAATATAACAATATTCTAAAGTCTCGCTTATATTTAGAGGAAAAAAAGAGGTAGGTGTATCTGTGTGGGTGGGTGGGGGGAAGTGCTATCTACAAGAACAGTTAATAGGGGAGCTTTCCCACCACTTCCTTCCCTGCGATTTTCAGAGAGGAATCTCTCTCATCCCGTTCTATCCTGGACGCACAAATTATTCCCGCCAAAAGTATCCCCCCAGTCGCGCGAAAGCTCCCTCGGCAGTCCCGCAGCGGGGGCAAGCGTGCGCGCGCGCAAAGCGAAAAAGAAGTACCTGCCTCAGCTTCAATGTCTCTTCTTCACCTAGTAACATCCCGCCCATTTTCTTTTTCGCGCGAAAAAGCAAGTTAGCTATCGGCGGAAAAAAAACAACACTAGCGAGCCGACCCTGACGTCATAGGTCCTCGACGCCTTAGAAACTCCGTAAAATGTCCCTCGTTTTCTTTCGTCAACTTCCTCAAGCCTGCTGGGAAATGATATCCTGCTTGAGAAAAACTCGCTCATTTCTGTTACCAGAAAGAGTTTGAATAATTACTGAGATTGCATTCAGAAAACGAAGGTCATGTTTGGGAGGAAGACGAGAGAGGGGAAAGCCTAATAGAAGTATCTATGAAGATTCTCAGTCGTGGTTGTCCCAAAGGTTTTTCAGCAGGCAACTAGACTTTCTTGTTTTTCTTTGAAGACGTTTCGCTTCTTATTCAAGAAGCTTCTTGAAATAAGTCTTGAAACCAAGAAAGTCCAGTTGCCTCCCGAAAAAGCACCTGGGGACGACCTGATAGAAGCGTTTGGCTCTCAGCCTTGGAAGTTCACAAAGCTTTGCCCTTTCTCATCCATTTCAATACTGCTGCACAGTGGTGATTTGTTTATTTAGCAAATGGCACACAATGTCAGGGAAATCTACAAATGCTAAACACAATGCAATCTTGTCAGCCTAAATTGCTAGTTCAGTGTGTCAGGCACTTGTGTGCCTATACTCGGTGCATCTCTGAGGCCAACTAGCTTACAACAGATGACCAGCGATGCTGGGGTTCTTGGCTCTTCCAGGCTCCTCTGCTGGTCTTACCTCGTGTTACGTTGCTTTGTGTCTGGCTAGGGCCAGTGCTGGCCTCCACTCTGTGCAAACACAAAGGCAGCTAGGTTTTTCCCATTGAAGTGGTACCCATTTATCTACTAGTGGAGAGAAATTGGCCCTTTAAATCAAAAGTCAATCCAAAAGGACCTAAGGTTGGCGCGCCTGATCCCCAAGAGCCAGAAGGAAGAGAAAAATTCTGTGTTTTTTGGGGAAAAGTTTGGGGTGATTTCCGTGAGGGAGTTATCCGGGATGCCGGCTGAGGGAGTTACTTTAAGCAAGGTTGATGGTTATATTATTTGGAATCACATTGGGAGTGGGGTGATATTGTGTGTGTAAAAAATTATTTTTCTTGGCATATTTTTTAAAAAGTTCATTTTTCATTTCAGTCCTAACTGGTTGCCTTCTATCATTTGGCTGGGTTACAGACTCCTAAAGTCTTGTTTTTGTTTTCCTTAGGTGATTGACCAGACTCAAAGAATAGGATATGGATTTCTATTCAATCCTCTCCTGGTTCGCCAGAAGGTGGATGTGGAAAGAGGAAATCAGTTTATAGCAAAGGGATAGTGGCAGCAAAGAGACCTACTGTAATTTTCCAGTTTTCCAGTGCTATTACCTCAGCAGTGAAGGGCTTCAAAAATAGAGCCGGGTTGACCTGAATTTTCTTATGGGAACTGAAAATGCTCTAGCTATTGCTTAAGTTACTGAGGAAGGAACCTTACAAAATATGTATTTCTAAACATAATAGAAGGACATAATTGTTTATAGGGACCCGGCTAACATGGAGTTTGGAAAGAGCACATTCTGTCCTTGACAGTACTTGAATGGGAGACCAGTTCCAAATACCAGGATTGGGAAGTTGGTGGCAAACACTATACACCATTGACAGGAACACTGCACAAAGCTGAGCTGACCTCAAAGGAGGTTTGCTCTATATACCCCAAGATACCTCTTCTGAGGTCTGCAAAATCAGAATTATTTGCCAGGCTGTGTTGAAAAATAATATTAAAATCCCATCAGATAATCATGAGATTCTTGAGTACAAGTTCTCCTCAGGGCTGCATCCTAAGTCCGCTGCTTTCACCTGTTGACCCATGACTGTTGTGCTAGGTTTGCCATCAACCATATTATGAAGTTCGTAGATGATACAACAGTAGTGGGCCTTACTCATGATGACAATGAGGGTGTTTATCACAAGGAGTTGAATGTTTGGTGAACTGGCGTAAGGAAAACAGCCTAGTTTTAAATACTGGAAAAACTAAAGAGATCATTGTCGATTTCAGAAAAGGCAGGCACAGCCACACTTCTCTGTGCATTAATGATTTACCTGTGGAGATGGTTACCAGCATCAAATTCCTGGGTGTGCAGTTAGCAAGTAGGCTGGCTTGGTCGCTCAACAGCGAGACACTGGTGAAGCAGAGACAGCAGCGCCTGCATTGTCTGCGTCGCATAAGAAAAGCACATCTTCCTTCCCCTATCCTTACTACTTTCTACAGAGGGACGATCAAGAGCATCCTATCATAGAGTACCACAGTCTGGTTTAAAACATCACTGCTTCAGACAGAAAGGCGGTGCAGAGAGGGTGAGGATGGCTGAAAACATCATTGGCAGTTCCCTCCCTTCCATTCATGACATAGCACATAAGCGTTGCTTGAGCAGGGTCCATAAGATTGTCTGGGACACTACACATCCTCTTCACGATCTGTTTTCCTTGTTACCTTCTGGGAGGCGGCTCTGTGGTATCCGAAGCAGAACATCCAGATTCAGTCACAGTTTTGTTCCATACAGTATTAACCCTGTGAACTCTAAAGCTTCCTCCTTCCATTATGTATTCAAGTTGGACAGTGATTAATATTTATATGTTACTTATATGTAAGGGTATAGGTCATAGGTCGGCAACCTGAGGCTCCGGAGCCGCATGCGGCTCTTTGAGCCTTCTCCTGTGGTTCCCAGACTCCTCTGCCATTTGCACAGAGACAGAGACAGAGAGAGACACTTGCGCTTCCTTGCTTCTCTCTCTGTTTGTGTTTGTTTGTGTGTGTGTGTGTGTGTGTGTGTGTAAAAGAGAGTAGACTCACGGTGTATTCCGACAAGCTGAAAAGCTTTTGGGGTGGGGCTCCTCCCTTTGCTGCGTCTCTGCAGGAAACAGGAAGGGCAGGAGAGAGCTAGCTAGCCCAGCTAGGCTGACTCAGGAATTCTGGGAATTGAAGTCCATGAGTCATAAAAGAGCGGAGGTTACCTACCTCTGAGCTTGTTGGAGAACAGCTTGAAGCCAGCTTGCCAGGTGAGCAGAAGATTGGAGGGGGGGGGGAGAGAAAGAGAGAGAGAGAAAAAGAGAGAAATAGAATAGAATAGAATAGAATAGAATAGAATAGAATACAAATATATATATTTGTTTTCTGAGGTTTTCGCGGGTGTTTGTATGTAGTCTTTGGTTATTCGGGTTTTCTCCCAAGTAAAATTGGAAGTGTCTTGGCGACGTTTCGACGAAGTCTCATTCGTCATCTTCAGGCTGGTGCTTTCGGCTTCGTGGTTCTAGGAGCACGAAGCTGAAAGCACCAGCCTGAAGATGACGAATGGGACTTCGTCGAAACGTCGCCAAGACACTTACAATTTTACGTGGGAGAAAACCCGAACAACCAAAGACCTACATATATATATATATATATATATATATATATATATATATATATATATATTAAACAATAAAATATACGAACACCAGGAAGTTATAAAACTATAAAAAGTTTAATAAAACCAGAATAAAACCAAGCTTTCGCTGGCATCTGCCAGCATCATCAGGGTAGTCTCCAGTCGATGGGAGAAGCTATTTATAAGTGTGGTGTTCTTTGCGCCCGGCTTCTTGACCTCGTCATGGGTCCCAGCCAATCCACCTGCATTTTGATCGTAGTTTCTGTGTTGCAAGCTGTAATTTCCTCACTTTCCTTACTTGTGCTGGTACCGCAGCTCTTCCTCCCTTCTGTGCATGACTGTAAGTCGGGGGGACTCCTTAATTCCACGTAATTAGATGTGCACTGTCTGTGTTTATGTTGTTTATTCACCTCATCCTCCTTCTTGGTACTCTCTATTTCTCTTATCCTCCCCCTGTTTCTCTGTTTACGATCCTCTTTCAAAACTATACCCTCATTGTTTGTCTCTGTAGCCCATGATTCCATTGTGTTTACATCATCCTGTTTCCCGATCCTTCGTATCACTTTATTAACTCCCCTTTCTATTTTCTCTTCAATGGGGGTGATTTTAACACCCTCTCCAGAATTCGTGGCACCCACAAATTGATTGCTGACCCCTTTTTCCGGGGGAGCTGTCCCTTCACTGTTGTTCGTGTATTCACTCATTACTTGGGGGTATGCAATCTTCCTTAAAAGGAGAGGGGCGGAATCCTTACAGTCGTAACTTGCATCTCCTTGTGCATTCCTACGGGGAGTCGTACCTCTCAAATGTCTGTAGGAGCATGTGGAAGCTCTAAGATTATAGCGAACAGGCTTCTCATCTCCCCGTTGTTCTCCTGCGTTCCCAAGACAATAACAGTTCAAATGGGAAATGTCATTAATAAAGTTAGTTGCAGGATCGCCGGTGGAATTACACGTGGCACTCCAATCCTTCGAATCATGATTGTTTAATAACCCAAAATCTATACCAGATCGCTTTTTTGTCAAACTCCTCGCTGTTCCCGGGGAGACCTTCAATTCATCGGCACTTGGCTCTTGGTTGTCAATCCACTCCTGTATCCATGAGGGAGGGGCATATGTTTCAGCAGGTGGAGAGTTACTCTGCTGCTGGTTATTCCCTGTCTGGGTGTTTCCAAAGCCCGTCTCCTCCGTCAACCCTCTTTGCCGAAGGCACGTAATGTTACATCGTTTTTCTCCGGAGGGACGGTCACGCATTGCCCATGTTCTTAATATTACATGTGCTGGGCATAGGTCGACATGTCTGTTGATGGATTCTTCGTTAGAGAGCCACACCTCTTTAAGGAGCCGGCCCCCCTTCGTGCTGTCACTGGCCATCACCTGCACGTTGCTAAAATCGAACCTATGCCCAGATTCTAGCATATGCGCCCCGATTTGGGAATACTGGTCACCTCTCCTTACCGCCAACTTATACTCGTGAATTCTAGTTTTGACACGTTTGGAGGTCTCCCCCACGTAATTAGCAGAACAACCTTCACAGTTGATCCTGTAAATGACATTGGACTTCTCTATGGTGGGGAGTGGATCTTTCAATCTCATCACCTTAGATTGCAGCGTCTGGTTGGGGTTATGTGCCACCCTCACATCATACGGTGCCAATATCCTAGCCGTGGCTTCTGAGACGGTGTTAATATACGGGAGAGTGATACAAAGTCTCTGCGATGTATGTTCTTCTGTATGGGACCTGATGGGGAGGGAAGGTCTGGATGATAGTCCATGGCGCTTGATGAACTTCATAGGGTAACCATTGTGCCTGCACACCTTAAAAAGGTGCTTCTTTTCTTCCGTCCTAGACTTTGTTGCGGCCCTAGAACCAGCCATACACCGCATTGGAGTAGGAGAGGAGACCAGAAACACCATCAGGCAACAGGTCACAGGTTTGGTTATGAATCATAGGGGCCACCAAACCCTTTCTAAGAAAGAACTAGAGGCTTTAAATCAGCTTAAAAAGGATGACACCATCCTTATAATGCCAGCAGATAAGGGGAGGGCCACTGTCATTATGGACAAGGCGCAATATATTGGTAAGGCATTGTGCCTGCTCAATGATACCACAGTTTATAGAATGGTAGACGGTGACCCCATGATGGCCCTTAAAAACCATACTAATAAATTAACAACCTCAAACGCAGTAAGAGGCTTGATGAGGTTACTCTTAGACACCGCAATGCCCAGATTTTATGGCCTTCCTAAGGTCCATAAGGAGGGGGTCCCCCTTCGCCCGATTGTGGCATTTAAGGACACTCCGACCTCAGGCCTTGCCAAATGGCTGAGTAATTGCATCAACCATTTGGTTGAGGGTGGTTCTACTACTCTCAAATCTGCTGAGGATTTCCTTGACAGGATCAGGTCTTTGAGAATAGAGGATGATGAGGTGATGATATCTTTTGATGTCGTCTCCCTCTTCACCTCTATCCCACAAGATCTGGCCATCAAGACGATAAAAGACCTTCTCGAGAAAAAAGGTTTAGGTCACCAGCAGGACCACCTTCGGCCTCAGGACCTCATAAATCTATTAGAAGTATGTTTAAAAACATACTTCACATTCCAGGGCACTACCTTTGAGCAGGTTAAGGGCACCCCCATGGGATCACCAATATCCAGCATCATAGCAGAGGCAGTGCTGCAGCAATTGGAGCATGTAGCGATGACCCAGTGTTGTCCTAAATTCTGGGCTCGCTACATAGACGATACATTTGTCATCATCAAGAGGAGCCAAAAAGCTGGCTTTGTGGGCATACTCAATTCAGTGTGCGTGGATTTGCAGTTTACGGAAGAGGAAGAGCACCAGGGTGAGTTGGCATTTCTTGATGTCCTGGTCCACCGCCAACCTAATGGAACCCTGAAGACCAGGGTCTACCGCAAGTCCATGCACACAGATAGAATATTATACTACGATAGCAACCATCCAGTGGCCCACAAGGCCAGCTGCATTAGAACACTCTTCAAGAGAGTAGGCTCCCACTGCAGCAATGCCAAGGCTAGGACGGAAGAAAAGAAGCACCTTTTTAAGGTGTGCAGGCACAATGGTTACCCTATGAAATTCATCAAGCGCCATGGACTATCATCCAGACCTTCCCTCCCCATCAGGTCCCATACAGAAGAACATACATCGCAGAGACTTTGTATCACTCTCCCGTATATTAACACCGTCTCAGAAGCCACGGCTAGGATATTGGCACCCTATGATGTGAGGGTGGCACATAACCCCAACCAGACGCTGCGATCTAAGGTGATGAGATTGAAAGATCCACTCCCCACCATAGAGAAGTCCAATGTCATTTACAGGATCAACTGTGAAGGTTGTTCTGCTAATTACGTGGGGGAGACCTCCAAACGTGTCAAAACTAGAATTCACGAGTATAAGTTGGCGGTAAGGAGAGGCGACCAGTATTCCCAAATCGGGGCGCATATGCTAGAATCTGGGCATAGGTTCGATTTTAGCAACGTGCAGGTGATGGCCAGTGACAGCACAAAGGGGGGCCGGCTCCTTAAAGAGGTGTGGCTCTCTAACGAAGAATCCATCAACAGACATGTTGACCTATGCCCAGCACATGTAATATTAAGAACATGGGCAATGCGTGACCGTCCCTGTGGAGAAAAACGATGTAACATTAAGTGCCTTCGGCAAAGAGGGTTGACGGAGGAGACGGGTTTTGGAAACACCCAGACAGGGAATAACCAGCAGCAGAGTAACTCTCCACCTGCTGAAACATATGCCCCTCCCTCATGGATACAGGAGTGGATTGACAACCAAGAGCCAAGTGCCGATGAATTGAAGGTCTCCCCGGGAACAGCGAAGAGTTTGACAAAAAAGCGATCTGGTATAGATTTTGGGTTATTAAACAATCATGATTCGAAGGATTGGAGTGCCACGTGTAATTCCACCGGCGATCCTGCAACTAACTTTATTAATGACATTTCCCATTTGAACTGTTATTGTCTTGGGAACGCAGGAGAACAACGGGGAGATGAGAAGCCTGTTCGCTATAATCTTAGAGCTTCCACACGCTCCTATAGACATTTGAGAGGTACGACTCCCCGTAGGAATGCAGAAGGAGATGCAAGTCACGACTGTAAGGATTCCGCCCCTCTCCTTTTAAGGAAGATTGCATACCCCCAAGTAATGAGTGAATACACGAACAACAGTGAAGGGACAGCTCCCTCGGAAAAAGGGGTCAGCAATCAATTTGTGGGTGCCCCGAATTCTGGAGAGGGTGTTAAAATCACCCCCATTGAAGAGAAAATAGAAAGGGGAGTTAATAAAGTGATACGAAGGATCGGGAAACAGGATGATGTAAAGACAATGGAATCATGGGCTACAGAGACAAACAATGAGGGTATAGTTTTGAAAGAGGATCGTAATCAGAGAAACAGGGGGAGGAGAAGAGAAATAGAGAGTACCAAGAAGGAGGATGAGGTGAATAAACAACATAAACACAGACAGTGCACATCTAATTACATGGAATTAAGGAGTCCCCCCGACTTACAGTTATGCAAAGAAGGGAGGAAGAGCTGCGGTTCCAGCATAAGTAAGGAAAGTGAGGAAATTACAGCTTGCAACACAGAAACTACGATCAAAACGCAGGTGGATTGGCTGGGACCCATGACGAGGTCAAGAAGCCGGGTGCAAAGAATGCCACACTTATAAATAGCTTCTCCCATCGACTGGAGACTACCCTGATGATGCTGGCAGATGCCAGCGAAAGCTTGGTTTTATTCTGGTTTTATAGTTTTATAACTTCCTGGTGTTCGTATATTTTATTGTTTTATATATATATATATATATATATATATATATATATATATATATATATATATATATATATATATATATATATATATATATATATATATATATATATTAGAAATAAAAACAAAAACGCGACTCTTGGGAGTATTCATATTGTCAAAATAATGATCACCAAGAGAATATCTATCCAAAAATAGAATTTAATCCACCAAGCTTTCGTCAAATACATTTGACATCGTCAGGGTTAAAAGGCAAACGCCGGGGGAAGTCTTATATACAGTTGTTTAATGCCTGTTTCCGGCTCCTGGAGCATGTCTTCGGCCCCAGCTGATCGAATTGAGTCCCAAGTACACCCCCCACATCAGCACCTATCCTCTTTCCATTGCTAATTTGCATTCTGTCATACGTTACTCCATTAGCTGTTTCAGGGTTGGTCAGGTTGGGGGTCAGGATCTTTTCTCCTCCCCTGCTCATAATTCCCCCACCATCCCACACACGACTTCCCTTAGGGAGCGGGGGTGGGCAATTATTTAAATCACTTCCAATATCCCTGCAAACCCCAAGACCACTTTGATCTTGTTTATCTATCCCTTGGGGTTGTAACGCAGGCTCATAGTCACAGCCCATGCTATTCCTCCTCTCTTCCTCCTTCCCGTGAGTTCTCCTGAATGATCTGCTGTTCGTTTTCACGCTCTCTCCCTCGCGCATACTCAGGATGTTTTCTGCCATCGTCCCATTGTCAGCGCCTTGTTGTTCATCCATTGTCGGTGAGCACCATTCCCACTCATCCTCAATTCTCCATTCTCGCTCCATATGGGGCTCTTCCTCTTTAATTGCAGTCGCTGTTTCACTGCGCACCTTTGTGTTGAGAATGTCAGAGGGGGGTGCCTTCCTCTGCTCGACCGCGACCGGGTTATCATAATGTGCCTGGTAGTGTCCTCAGGGGGGAATTCATCCTCGTTCTCATCGTCCTCGTTAGACTTTATTATATTCCATTTTCCCTCCGGTTCCTCAAGCCCCACTCCATCTCCATTCCATCCCAAAAAGAGTCTGCTCCCGGCGGGTCGTGACAAACTAGCCGCGGTTGTCCGCTGAAGTTAGTCTGTTGTCTGTTAGCTGGTAATCGCATGTCCGGGAGGGAGGAGCTGTCAATTGAGGCTCCATCAGTGTGATTACGCAGGGAGGGAGGCTGGGCGGTATTTTTTTGATTACAAGTTTTTTGATTGGGTCCCCTCCACAGGTTAGTACGGTTGCTGGCACTCCATATTTTCAGAGCTTGATGCGCTGCACACAAGTCTACACACTGATTGATGGACTCCGTTCCTGAAAACCATGCCTCTTTCAGCAGGCGACCTCCTTTTATTGTGTCATTGGCCAAGATTTGGGCATTCTAAAAATCAAAGCAATGATCGTGTTCTGCTACATGGGCCCAAATCTGCGAATGTTGCTTGCCTCGTCTAATAGCCAACCTATGCTCATGTAAATGAGTCTTAAGTCTTTTTGAGGTCTCGCCTCCATAATTACTCTGGCACCCCATGCAGTTGATCTTATAAACTATAGCTGATCTCTCGGCGGTAGGAAGCTGGTCCTTGGGGCGCATCACTTTAGCTCGTAGGGTCTGAGTAGGTTTGTGGGCTACCTGTATATTGTGGGGTGCCAGAAGCCTGGCTGTGGCTTCTGACACATTACTAATGTACGGTAGAGACACCCGTATGGTTCGTGTCAGGGGTTCCTCTCCTTGCTGTCTGTTTTGGGGGTCTAATACCACACTGTGTCGCTGAATAAACCTTAGGGGGTACCCATTCATCTGGCATATGCGGAATAGATGTTTCCTTTCTTCTGCCTTAGACTCCATGGTGCTGCAGTGCGATTGCACCCGTTTAAACAGGGACTTAATGCAGCTGGCTTTATGGGAGGCCGGATGGTTGCTATGGTAGTGGAGGATTTGATCCGTATGAGTGGGCTTCCGATAGACCTTGGTGTTCAAAGTTCCGTCTAAGGAACGTTGGACCAATACGTCCAAAAAGGCTAAATTTACGGATCTCGTCCTCCACCGTAAATTTAATGTCCGGATATATTGAGTTTAACACTCCCGTAAAGTCAGCTAGATGACACTGTTTGATGATAGCAAAGATGTTGTCAACATACCGTGCCCAAAACTTGGGCTGTTGACGGGTCATGGCCTCGCGTTCTAATTGTTGGAGAACTGCTTCTGCCACCACGCTGGATATTGGGGAGCCCATAGGTGTGCCCTTTACTTGCTCATATATACTGCCTTGAAAGGAGAAATAAGTTGTAAGACATAGCTCAATGAGTTGCGCCAGATCCCCAGGTTGCAGGGAATCCCGGTGTCCACTTTTTCCTAGTTTTTCTAATTGATCTCTTAGGATTCTTAGGGTCAGATCCTGGGGGATGGAGGTAAAGAGTGAGGTGACATCAAAAGAGACCATCACCTCATCCTCCTCCACTCTAAGGGTCCTAATCCTTTCCAAGAATTCCTCCGCGGATCTAACTGTAGT